>NC_029779.3:44930690-44949865 GCF_000817695.3 Arachis duranensis | reverse complement strand
TCAATAATTTTAATTTTTTAATGACAGATAATTATTTAATTTATTTTTTAATTTTGTTCTTAATCATTCTATAAGTATTATATGATGAGTAAAAATATTAAATTTATAATGCAATTTATTCCGTTAAAATTCACTATCATCTATTTATCTATTTATCTATTTATAATATATTAAAACAAAGCTGAAGGTAGTGTTCTAATGCATTATTAATCTTCTAACTTTTTAATAGAGTATTGTTACACATCTAAATTTTTTATGAATCAAGTTTAACTAGATTAAATAATAAAACTTAAAATAATACTAATTATAATTGATTTTTATTATGTTAAACCAACTTGGACTTAATTAACAAAAAAATTTTGACATGTAATAATGTAACATTACTCTTTCTGATATTATGTCATGTCAGCGTAAGTAGGTATTTGACACAATTTGTTCTACTTATTTAATTGAATTACTTTTTAATTCTTTTGTTTTTAATGGAATTACTTTTAGATCTTTTATTTTTGCTTCTCCTATACCTCATTATTATAGTTTAGAATTCTTTTTTATTTTTTTCTCACTCTTATGACATTTATTTTTGTTAAAATTAGATGAAAAAAATTTTATATTTTTTTTATAAAAAAATTTTATTTGAAAATTTTGAGGAGCACATACATTAGTTAAATAATAATAATAATAATAATAATAATAATAATAATAATAATAAAATTGTCATTTACTTCTTGTTACTACTTACTACTTCAAGACAAGAACAGTCACTCCGTCATTCATTAGCGCTCCGGCGAGAGTCGAACGAAGCAGCATGGAAGACAACGAAGACTCCTCCACTCTTCACCAGATTCTAGATCTCTTTTTCTCCGCCGGTTACGTTGAAGCCGTAAACTCCGACTCGACGCCGTTTCACAAAATCGCCCACGGCCTTTCCTGGTGCTTCGCCTCCCTGGACGCCTCTTATTCCACCATAACGCGAGTATCTCTATCAAACCTTGCAACTGCTTAGGGTTTCATCTTTTGGCGTTCAAATTCAATCTCACTAACTCCCTCTGTATTTATTTGTGTCATTTTTCTTTTGATTCGTGCGCTCTTACATTTCAATTTTGTGAATTGTTCCTAGTAACATTGATTATTGATTGTCTCGTATTCCAGAGGTGGTGACAATGCAGAGTTCATTGAGGAAGCTCTGAGATCAGTAGGATGCCCGCACTATCTTCGATCCTCTCATGTTCGAGATCTTGATACTGAAGCTATTCTCCCTGTAGTGCAATGGCTTACGCTACGTGTTCGATCAACACAAGAACCTGGTGAGGTATGGTTATAAGATTTTTACTATTTATAGCATGTTTGGACTTCGGATTCCACTCTTTGTTATAATTGGACTTTAAAAAAAAAAAAGTTTCTTCCTTCAGTTATTTAAATTAATGAAGTATTTAAATTTTTTGTATGTATTTGTTTAAGAGATTAGTTACTATGCACTTATAGTATAAAAAGGTTGTACACTCTCAACCAGAAAAAAACTACAAGTCAGAAATTATGATAGATTGTTACTGTAGTATGTAGTTTTCTATGTTGATTTGAAACTTTTATACAATTTAATTGGGTTTAAGTGCATAGAAATTAATTTTTTGTTTTTTGAAATTAAAAGTGATAAAATAAACAGGCTTTTTAGTTTTAAGAAACATTTCTGTTCTAATATGCTAATCTGAAGTTGTGTGGAACTTGTGAAGTTGTTGCTGAATTGGTCCTAAGTTTCTTGAAAAATTACCTGCTAATGGTATATTTGATATAAATAAAAAACTTTTGAGACAAAATTGGAACAAAATAAAATTTAGGAATCTTTTTGAAACTGTTGGCAAACTTCAAGAACAAAATGTATATTTTACCCATTTGATATAAATGAATAATATATAGTGTATTCGCAGGAAAAGCCAATAACCAAACCGATGGAAGCTAACTAACCATCTGGTGTAACTGACTTAACAGCTATTGATTACCATGACAGAATATGACAATAACTTATCCTAATACTTCTCAAGTTGGATCACAGATATTGAGAGCACCCAACTGAAGAATGAGACCATGGAACTGTGCATCTGTCACTGGTGTAGTGAGTGAATTTGCCTGTTGATAATGACACTTGACTTGAATTAGCTTTGTGCAACATATAAGCAACCATTCTGGATGGAATGGTTATCAATCTCCACATGCTTGGAGCATTCCTGAAATGTAAAGTTGGTTGAGAGGTGAGTGGCTGTCTGGTTATCACAAAAGACCATAAGTTAAACCAACATCAACACCATGATTCTTCCGCAAATTTACCGGCCAATAAACTTCATTCACCATAGTTGCCAAAGCCCAATATTCAGCTTCAACAGGGGGACAAGGAAGAGATGGTGCTTAGCTAGTCATAGACCTCCTAGTACCCAGGCAATTGCACAATCTGCATTAGAAAAAGCCTTTGGGGACGTCAAGATTCGGCTGAGAAAAATAAACTATGACTATTGCCTTTCGTGTATCTCATAAGGTGGTGAAAGGCTTAAAGATGAGGTTGTTGGAACTTGGACATATATCGAGTATTGACTTAATTTTGTGATTGATGAGAAAAGAAACAGAGAAACATGAATTGATTTGAAGGTAAAGAAGAACATACAGAGTGTGTTTGCTTTGGAATAGCTAACCAGCAAACTGATACAAGAAAATCAATTAACCATGTGTTGTGACCAGTATAACACCTATCATAATAGACAATTGGCTAATAACGCATCCTAATATTAACGCTCTTTTAGTATTTTGGATTTATGATGTGAATGTGATCTTGAAAAACATAATAGGCCAAATCAAATGTCAATAACTCGTTTCAGTTATTCTGAGTTTTTAGTATGCCTTGCTATATTGCTTTGCATTTATCTTGTGCTATCATATGTTTTAACACGGTGCTTACTTTTGGTATCCTATGTTCACTCTGAACATGTTTTAACCCTAGGTTCACTCTGAACATGTTGTTCAAGGGGATGAACAGTCACTGTGGGGGCTCGACAAGGAGTTAGAGAAAGCAGAAATTTCCATAAAGACATTGACTGAAAACTTGGATGAACTGGTTGGTGAGATGGCTGTGATTTTAAACGTGAACTGGGTTCCTCTATGAGTGCCCCCACCGCTTTTCTGTAATCTTACTTGATTGTTAGTTTTCTACGCTGGTTAAGGTTTATAGAAATTGATGATCAATAATCCACTTCCATTTTTCCCCTAGATTGTGTGTTAAATATAGACATCTATGTTCTGCATGTGTTTATTCATCTTTGCTATTATTTTGCTTCTTATATTGTACTGCAGAAACACAGGAAGACAAATGTTTTGGAACAGTTAGATCATATACGAAACCGAATCAACAAGGAGGGTGCTGATTCTGTGGTACAGAAGCTCATATCCTTAATGACATCTTTGAAGGTGATTCTCTCGATCAATTTAATTTAACATTTGAATTTTCAAACAGCAGTATAATTCAACTCATTCATGATTTTTGTGTTGCTTATGTTATTCCCTCTTTTGCAGGATCTTGAAAGGCAGGAAGACCACTTTCAGTCTAATTGTGATTCTGAACATTCAGAACTTCTAGCTGAGATCAATGAATTAGAGGCAAAAATAACCAATGATTGTGATAGCAAGAGCCTCTCGGATGGGCTACATCATTCTATAAGTGAATTACATGAAAAAGTTCATTTGGAGAAAAAGGTAAACTACTTTTTGCACGTGGACCTGCTTCCTGATTGTTTTGATTCTTGGTTTTGTGACATCCTTGCTTGTGCCCCTCTTCCAATTAACATAAACTCCGTGTTCCTTTCTGTTAGCAACTTGCTGCTAGGCTGAGGGATATTCTGGCAATGAGACGACAGATCGATGACCTACCATGCCAGTCAGAGATCAACCAGTATGCGTGTTCATTCACAGTTTCACCTTTTAATTTTTTAGATTATCTCCATTGTCATTGTAGAAGTATTTGGCTATTTGCTGAATGATGTTTAATATTTTCCTGGTTTTCTTGTTTCCAAAACTACTTAGGAAGGTTTCTTTCCAGGACATAAAAGAGATCACAATGGTTACAATTCAATGAAAATTTGTTTTGTATTATTCTTCTTTTCGTTCTTATTAGATCACAATGTTTGCATCAATCATTTAAACTAAGCCTGGTAGTCTCAAAAATATATTTATTCATGTTGGAATTATCTCCCTGCTATTTATGTGCATGTAATACAAAATAAGATGATAAAGACATTAACTGTAGAGATTGAGTGTGGGTAAGTAATTCCATGCATGTTGATAGGATTGGCTACATGAGAATGTCGAAACTAGTTCCTCAAAATATATTATTTACTTGATGTCTCTTCGTGTTGGTGGCTTGGTGTAGGTATGAACGCCGGCTCTCAGAACTGTATGCTCAAATCCAGGTTCATAGATTCTTTTGATATTAAACTCTTATTGGGAGAGTAATTTTTTTTCATTTGTTACCTATCCAATCATATATGCGCTAGTTCTAATTGTTCTTGATTGTATGGTATTTGCAATGTACAGGGAAAACATCGACAAACCCGTAAATACTATGCTACCTACAATGCTCTTTTGGAAATTAAAGAATTGATGCTAAAGGAAACATCCTTGTTGAATTCAATCATTTCACAGGTACTTGTTGGAGAATTTAGAGCATGGGGTACATTTTTTTTTTCCTTAATATTTGTTTTGATGATTCTTGTGTGATTTTCTCTCTTAAACAAGTTAAATTCACAAATTTTTGTACCTTGTCTACTATTTTTCTGCTTGTATATATGCTCTGCTGTCACATGTTATGGCCTTGCTTTTTATTTTTGTTGTTCTTCGTGTTTTACTCTTATTGATATTTCATTTCATCTTGTTAGACCTTTTGCATTTTGTCTTATTGCACTATCCTTAGTGTTTCTTTTAGCTTAAATATCATCTATGGTAAAACTAGAACTTAAGCTGCATTAATAATTGTTGTAATTTGATATGAAGAATAAGTGATCTGCATCTTTTCTTCTGTTGTGTACTATGACCATTGGATTCTTTATGCAACTGTATGAAATCAACAATAACAACAATATAACTAACCTTGTCCCATTAATTAGGGTTAGTTACATGGGTCAAGCAATACCATAGTGTTCTATCACAAAAATTATACTTATTCTCTATTTGACTCTATTATGGGTTATTAGAACAATTATTAGTATTAAAATCTCATTATTTTAGATGTATATGAATAGTGAGCACTTGCTACCATTTAGCTATCTAATTGTGCAACGTGCGTTATAAATTTTGGTGCTAACAGAGGAAAATATCTTAGTATACTTTGGGTTTGGAAATTCTAAGAAATTTTTTATGTCAATGAGCTTCTATAGAATATTGTCTCGTGAGGCTTTATAAACTCAAAGGCTGTAGCGTTGGAAGATAACTAGAGTTGTTTAATCTAACATTAGTCATCTTACTTGTTAAGACCAAAGCACTTGTTAAGACCAAAGCATATTTTTGTTAATGTTATCCGAACAAGTTTTGGTTTCTGTATTTTTTTTAATTAACTGCAGTTTCAAGAGGCCTTCAGTAGTATGGATGGTCGTGCAAAACTTGTTCATTCCATGGAAGGAATTGTCAAGGGCAGTCAACAGGTAATACTATTTTCTGTCATGCATAAATGATAAATTTTAAATGGTTAACTGCAGCATGAGATCTTTATTGCATGATGTGTCCCTGTATCACTATCATATTGTATAAAGATTCTTGTCTGTTTATGCTGTACTGGGGATATTAAATCCTTTTTCCCACTAGAAATTTTGCGTCAGCATGCTGAACTTAATTTCCTTAGTTACGCTGCCTTATAAACATGTTAAATTTAACTATTGAACTTAAAAAGGTCGAATATTCATATAGTGTTTCTGCAGCCTTGAAAAAATTTGTATTACCTTTTATTAATTTATTTAGTAACTGCAGAAGCTTTTAGAAGCAACTTGGGCTTATTAATTGCCATTTTTTTGCAAGCATTTTTTATGAAGTTACAAAAAAAAGCTCTATTGACATTTTAATTGAAACTTCACAATCAACTGTTAGAAGCTGTTTTAAAAGGCATATAATATCAAAGTTGTATTCGTCTGTTGGCATGGGTTGCTAATTAAGTCCTGTTCATTAGTGTTTTGGTAATAAATATTTTAAGTTGATATTTAATCTAATGAGAATTTTTTGGAGATAATGAAAATAGAGAGTAATATAGGACAGGTAGGTCCCTGAAAATTTTGTAATAGATTTATTAGTTTTTAAAGAAAAAAGAGTTACCAAATAAGTCCTTGAGAAATTTTTGTGGTGAACTTATAAGTTCGTAAAGGAAAAAAGGTATCAAGTCCCTAGAAAATTGTAGTACTAGATTTATAGGTATCTAACAAAAGGATGAAATATATGTCCAGCATTGTAATTTTTCAGGGACTTAATTAGTACTTTTTTTTTTCTTAGGGACCTAAGTCCATCACAAACTTTTTTCAAGGATTTATTTGATACTTCTTTTTCATTAGAGACCTATATGTCCTTTGCAAAATTATTCAAAGAACTATTTTCTAAGTGAATACCCAAAATGTCCCCTGAAATTTGCATCGTGCTTCAAATTGACCCTGAAATTTCAAGTGAGCCAACGGACCCCCAAATTTCAATTCGTGATTTACTTTAGCCCTTAGGTTTATCTTTGTTTATGGTGAGCTGAGTTGGCATGTTTAGCATCATGGTGTACGAATGGAAACCTCGTCATTTTGTGGCAGCTACAAAGGTTGCTTAGAAATTTCAGATGCGAGGCCTCGTCCAACCATGATGTGGTTTTTCCTAGCTTGAACATAATGGTGCATTTCCCTTTGGTTTCTACCCAAAAAAGTTAGATTGTGAATTTTCTTTTAATCAGGCTATACCTTTTATTCAATCATTAGATTTACTTCCCATGATCGAGAGGTTTAACGTCAAGTATTACATTCATATATGCAGAAGCTAGATAAGGTTCAATTAGGGCTTGAAGAAGAGGAGAGAGTACGTAATGATATTAAGAATAGGTATGCTGCGGCTGTGGGTGAACAAAAACGTTGCTATTCTCTGTTAAAGGCTTTTCAGGTAAGCTTTTTCCCCATTCAAACGCACAGTAGAGTAGGTGCTGCATAGTTAAGTTGTCGTTTTGTTGAAATTTTGTGCCATTTATGCATTTGGTAATATTCATGGGAACTTTTCCTTCCTTCCATAATTGATAGCTATGTCCCGTGTTTCTGTCTGTCTGACACAACATCAATTAAAATTAAGAGTAATTCAGGAGTTAGATATTTAAATAAAAATCACAGTATTTGAAAGAAAACACATACTTCCACAATAAACAAGAAAACAGCCAAATTATGAAATTACAGCGAATTTTGAATCTTTTGAGGGGAGGATGCTGCCCGCTTATAACATTGGTGGTCTCAAAAGTCAAGAGTAATGTTTTGTCGCCAGTGTCCCAGACTTTTTGGTAGTGTATAAAATACAAGAATTTTCTATCTCATGGCACATTCATTATTCTTTTCTATATTTTTCATTTACAAGATATGGAAATTTTTTTTTTTTTTCATTTCTCTCTCGTCAATCCGACCAAACATTGCCTAACAGTGAATACCAACAAAGAGAGTGATACCAACCCGTTGTATTGTACTATTGTTACTGTATGTGAAAGATGGCTTATTGTCATTTTCTTTACTTTTTCCCCCTCTAATTAAATACATCTCTTCAATGGCCAGGTAGAATGCGCCAAGAATGAGAGGTTTCGTAGTCAAAGTTGGGAGTAAGAATTGATTACAGCCTTGAAATGTGAGTTTCCCATAATAGTGTATCACAGATTCAGTCATAGCAGAGTGATTCCGTGTTCATCCAATAACTCTCAATTGTATAAAGCCGATGGTTACTAGAAGGAAGTGTATATTGTGATAGTGCTATCTAGGAAAAGCTCCAACTAAGAAAAGACTCGGTTATTAACTGGTCCATTGTGAGTCACCCCTATGTCCTAAGAATTTATCAAGGTTGCATACACTATCCCGGTAAACAGTTATGATGTCAAGTTTTTCAAGTGCTATGAAATGTGAGATAGAGAGGTTTGATTGAAGAATTAATATTGGCATGTACGTAGCAAATACAAACTAAGAATGTTTTAATAGAATCATGATTACAAAAGGCCTTGGAAGAGAAAAGTTTAGCATGGATAAATAAAAATGCCAATAATTTGATTTGAGATATGCAAATGCAATTATTCATCTGTGTTTGGCTAAGAATGTTTTTTTTGGTCAATGTGAATAACATGACATGAGACTCTCTGGAAGAAACTCGAAGGCTTATATCAGACAAAAAGCATCTTAAATCGGTTGTCATTTGTCAATGAATGGTCAATTCAATAACCTTTATGTGATGCTCTGATATAAAAGTCTTTGATCATCTTGGTAAAGGATGAATTGCTACCAGTGGATCCACAATTGTTCATGAACATTAGTTAGCATTGACGGAAGGTGTGTGATGAGATTATGTCGATGGACGATGGCCAATAAACTTTTTGGGTAGAATCAACAAAAATGTTGTACCGTAATTTTCTTGCAAGATTTTTTGGAGATGTAATAAAAAAAATTATTTTACAGTCTAATTTTAAGTGAATATATGATGATGGGTCTTTTGAATTTTAGTTGTCGGTGGTACACGTAATAACAATTGAAAATGTGTATATTTCAATCAAAGGTGGAGCTTGTTGGAGTTTGCTTAAAGAAAGTCCCAAAGCCATATATAAAGATTTAATTTCTTCATTTCAACTTATCCCACTAAAATAATACTTAAAAGTCTTAAACTTGTCGCCTTTCCTCCCCCTCCCCCAAACTCAACCTCTTTCTAGATGGATAATAGTACGGTAATTATTTAATTATAATTTTCATTCAACTTTATTTTTCATAAAAAAATCTTATTTGTTTGTAAAAACTTGGGTGCAATAGGAGTTTTAGAGAAGCAAAAATGTTTTATAAATATTGAAAATCAATTATCATGGATTTTTGTATATTTATACATATTTTATACATTTTTTCAACATGATAATTTTTTATTAAAATAATCAATGCTTTTCTCTAATGACAAAACCAAATTTTCCCAGCAGTAGGGACCCAATTCAATCAAATGTAAACAAATAGTCTTCAATTATTAATTATATATGTAATGCTTGTATGTTATACCTAGCCACTGAACAGACAAAATGTTTTATGCATGCAACTATATATTGAATTCCAACTCTTCCATGTGGAAATAACATACCACGCTTCACAGACAAAAATTATGATTTGAAGTTTGATTTCTCCATATTCTAATATTTGTCGGCATTAGAAAGCTATATACTACTATGAAATGTTATGGCTTTAATTTAACCATATATAGATATATAAGTCATCAATCTTGATGAAGTGTTTGATGAATATATCTTAAAATCGTCCAACATCTTGTTTGTCCAACCTGGTTGAGAACCACATGTTGGAATCATCAAACGTTTTTTTTTTCCTTTTTTTTTAAATCATTGTTTGTTTTATTCTTAATATGATCAGAACTAATTAAAGACTAATACCACTTGCACTCATTGATAACGAAGATTATTGTATGTGCATGAATGTTGACCTAATTATTTTCTTTTTCTAATCAGTAAAACAGATACCAAGCAACAGAAGATTATCCATTGAGAAAAAGCTTATTTAGATGTCATTATTTTGTTAAAAAAATTTCTATAAGGTTTTTTTGTTTGTTTCTTAAAATATGTAATTGCATTGTTTTGTAAGAAAAAAATACACTATTTATTACAGGGACAGACAATAAAAAAGAAAATTTTTTATTTTGATAAACACTAAATATTAGTAAAAGAAATACTAACAGAAGAGATTGAGGATTTACAAAAAATGGTGCTCTATAACTTAAGTCATTTTTTGCTGGTATTTCCTTGTTGTTTCTACAATTACTGTTACCACATGCTCCTCACCTTCAAAGACCTCCAAATTTCTCGCCTTCCACAATGCCAAACACAGAAATATAAAGAGAGCCATAGAAAATTGTTCTCTCTAATGTCTCTACTTGTCGTTTGCCATCTATGGTTCCATTTTGCACTATAATATTCACAAAAGGAGAGAAAGACCAAATCTCAAGAGCGGAACCGCATTGCACGAAGACATGAAGGATTGTTTCATTGTCATTTCTGTATTTTGTGGACATTGCTAAAGTATCTGAAAATCTCTATTTGATCAAATTGAGTATAGATAATTTTCATAGGATGCTCTCCACATAAAACTTTTTACTTTGGATGGTAATTTTAACCCCCAAATTAATTTACAGAGCGTTGAATTCGTCATTGCCGTTGAAAGGTGCTTAACTGGCGCATGAAAAAAATCATAAGCCACCCAGTACCCCGAGACCACATCTACTTTCTCTTGTTCCAGGCCCATTCAAGTTTGTCCTCACCATCGTCGTTTAGTGGTAGGAAGAGAATTCGTGAATTGAGGTTAGGAAAAAAAACACTAACTCTTTATTCCATTTTCTGTCCATTATAAGTAAATCATATACTCAACTAATATTTCTTACTGGATTGTTATTGTTACTGAGTCTAAAAGTATAGGCTGGGAGTAATCATGGGTCCTCCCAGATATAAATATTTGTGTCAGATCCTATACTCTATCTTAAACCCTTTTCTACCACTTTTCTTTCTTCAAGTAGACTTTGTCAACCTTAGAAAGATTGGTTTCTTTTATCAGTCAAGAGGGAGTT
The DNA here is from genome assembly GCF_000817695.3 of Arachis duranensis. Lineage (NCBI taxonomy): Eukaryota > Viridiplantae > Streptophyta > Magnoliopsida > Fabales > Fabaceae > Arachis > Arachis duranensis. The sequence goes on along the minus strand of NC_029779.3, from coordinate 44,939,038 downwards.
AGTGCATCTATAGTATTTTCTTTTGAGTATACGCACAAGTAGCGAATTAGTCTTAGTAGTAATTCGGCAAAACTGAGTTTTGAGATCCTTGAATCCCAATTTGCCTTTCTTTTTTGCTATGGTCATACAATCCTAACTAATTCAAGCCATCTCTCTCTCTATTTTCTTCTGACTCCACCAAAATTGTCTTAGAATCTTGTGTATATCTTCCACTAGAGAATCTGTAAGCTTGAAACCTGAAAGCGTATATATTGGAATAGCTTCTCCGACAGTTTTGATTAAAATATATCTGCCACCTGCTGATAACAGATTCCACTTCTAAGCCTGAACTCTTTTTTGAATTTTATCCTTTATTGCATCGAATGTAGCCCTTTTAGATCTCTGAATAATAGATGGAATGGATATTTATCTTGGGCTCCCACATGCTCTATGTTAAGTAATTCTGCTAGCTGTTTGTCTTCTAGCGAGTGAGATGTTTTACTGAAAAAAAACTGTTGATTTGTGGAGGTTAATTTTCTGCCCGCTAAGCATCTCATGTTTATTGAGTAGAGATAGGATATTATTACATGATTCTTCGTTAGCCTTTCCAAATAAGATAAATTCGTCAACAAATGAATCTCCTTAATAGACATGTTTTGCTCTGCTTTGTGTAACAGATAGGATAATCCTTCCGTACAAAATAGAAATAGATAAGGTGACAAGGGATCTCTTTATTAGATACCCCTTGTTAGCTAAAAAAATTCATAAGGTTGACCTTCTACAAGAATAAAGTAAGAAACAGTAGTGACTAGTTCTCTGATTTAAGAAATCCATCTGATTCTAGAACCCATTCTCTCCATAATAAACCATAAATAAAAAACTCCACTCAACTCTATTGTATGCTTTACTCATCTTCAATTTAATAGTCATTTCACATTTCAATGTGCACCTCTTAGTTTTGAGGTAGTGCATACATTCATGAGTTATTAGAATATTGTCAAAAATTAATCTACCTTTTAGAAATACACTCTAGTTTGGACTTACTAAATTATTCATGATCTCTTGAAGTCCATGTACTAAAATTTTGAAAATCTTGTAAAAAATTGAGGATAAGCTAATAGGTTTGACCTATGACATGTCTCTAGCATATAAAATCTTAGGGATCAAACAAATCTACGTATGGTTAAATGCCTTGAGAATTTTACCTCTACTAAAGAAGTTACGAACTGTCTTAAAAACATCACCACCCACAATGTTTCAATAAAATTGAAAAAATTGTGCTATGAAGCCATCCTCATCTGAAGCACTTTGAAGACAAATGCTAAAAGTGGATCTCTTAGTTTTCTCTATAGATATTGGTCTCATTAGCCTCTGGTTCATGAAAGTTGTAACCGAAGGACTGAAATCGCTGAATATGTCACCAGGTTCTAATGGATTTGCAGATGAAAATATTTCTTTGAAATAAGTTTCAACCACCAGAGCAATATTTTGTGGATCTGAAGCCATCTTACCATCGTTCCGAACTAGTCCCTAAATTTTATTTTTTCGATTTCTAATTTGGAATTTCTGATCAAAGAACTTTGTGCTGCTATTCCCTCTTTTCAGCCACTTGCATCTTGATTTTTCTTTCCAAAAATTTTTTTCTTTTTGATATCTCCTCTTCTAATTTTTTCTCTACCTCTAACATTTCTGACTCATCAAAATAACCCGCTATCCTCAACTGTTCCAACCTAAAATTTAATTCTTCAATTACTTTTTTAGAGTTGGATTTGTTATGCTGCTGCACTGCATTAGACGGTGTCTATAACACTTCAATTTCAGTGCCAAAACGTATATAAGTGAGTCATTAACTTTTATATTCTAAACTTCCGCTATCAGTGCTCTTATATTCTTCAATTTAAATCTTTTTTTTAAACCATCTTGGAGGAACCAAATCAAGTAAGAGAGAAGTATAATCCGAACTATTCTCCGATAATTTTCTTACCACCACATCTACATAAGTCACTTTCCAAGTCATTTCAACCATAAAATGATCAAGCATGTCCCTAATTAACACCTCTTCAACCCTCCTATTTGACCATGTGAATTGCTGTCTTATCATCTCAAAATCAACCAATTGATTATCATCAATTAAACCATTAAAATTTTCAATAGAGGTATCAGACCTCATATTCCCTTCCTCCTTTTCTCCATAATTTATAATTGCATTGAAATCACCCAAAATGATAAAGCTACCTTCAAATAGCTCAAGTCAAGAAGAGAATTATTCGAAGAGAAAGTCTAGGAGCCAGCAGATTTTTTGATTTTTAGCCATCCATGATTTTTTAATGGTGTGAGATTGCATTTAATGGTGTAGAATCATTCAATTTTCTTTTGATAGTTAAATGCTGGCCAGAATTTAACATAGTGCTGGTCCTTTAGCACTCCTCTTCTTCGAATTGATTGATTTCAGTCAACTCATTAGTATTCAAGTAAACTCCAACCAACCCCCAACTCACATTCTTATTCTCATCTTTAATTGAAGCAATTATAAAAAAAAATTTGAAACCAAATATGTACTTCTACATGATCTTTCCATGCTAAAATCGTTTTTTCTAGTGTTCCATCCGGATCCACGAATGTAAAGCTTTGATATTCGTATAATCTAACTTCATCGTTTTACCATTTGAGATTGATTTTTAGTTTTACAGAGAAAATTTATTTTAGAAGAGTAGAATTGACACATCTTTTTAAATTTTTGACAAAGAAAAACTTCTATAAATTAAAAAAAATATTTAAATATATTTTGATATGTTTGTAAAAATATTTGTAATAAAAATAGATCACTAAAAAATAAAAAATATCTTTTTCAAAAATTATAATTTTATCTTTTAGAAAAAAAATCCTTTTTAAAATATAAAAATTATGTTTAAAGAGAAAATAAGATCAATAAGTTTACATTTAAAATGTAAAATATTTTTTTTACTCTTCAAAAGACTTTTTAAATAATTCATTGAAAATAAGATATTTTATAGTTTAACCAAACAAACACAAATCACCTAAAAAAATAAAATAAAAGCAAAAATAACAAGAACCTAAAAAAAATCAAAACATCTAATTTCATGACTATCCAAACACATCTTTATTCATTCACCTACCCGCTCATACATATAGTCTCACTAAAACAGGTTGATGTGCAACCTGAGAAGTCATATCAACTGTGTTACTTTTTGTAATAATATCAAGAAAATTTATAGGACAACATATGATTTGTTTCTGATATTTAAAAAAATAAGTTACTCCTAAAGTAAATTATTAAAATAGTATTAAAAATCTATATTACTAATAAAAATAACCTCAAAAAGTATTAATAACAAAAACTCTTAAAAAATTTAAAAACATAACAAAAAGAATTAAATATTAAATATATATTCTAAATAAAGACTTTAAAAATTATATTTTAATGTAATTTTTTGTAATATTATTAAAAAATAAATACTTTTCATTCTCAAAATTTGACAATTTTATGTTAAGTATTTTTTTAAAATTTTAATGTCAACAACCAATTTTTTTTTAAATAAAAAAATCTAAAAATCAAATTTCGTTCTAAATTTTTTTGTGTGCACCTTTTGAATATCTATTTAAATGTTGTCATGAAAATTCGTATTAAATAGATAAGTTATTTATTAAATACAAATTTTTTTTATCACTTGTAAAAATATATATTTAATGATTATTTTGTTACATCTAATAATTATTTTTGTCACATTTTCAATAAATGAGTTAAGAATTGTTTTGTCCAAAATATTTTGAGGATTGTTTGTCTAATACCAATTTAATAGTTAAATACTTAACTCTTACTTTAATAATTTTTTCAGTAATGTTTGAACTAAATTTCAATTATATTTTTATTGCTAATTTTTTGAATTTTTTTTCAAATTCACTCCAATCTTTCTTTTTCTATTCCAAGTTCAACCCCAACCCACCCTTCTATTATCTCTGTCGTCATCCCATTATCACCGTTGTCATCCCATAGCTGCAGCCCGCGATCCCCTAACACATTGCACACTCCACCCACATCATTTTCATTGCTCATCCGCCTCTCAACCACCAAATCTATGTTTTTTTATTATTATTCTTCCTTCTGTCACAGAAAAGAGGATTGAAGAGAACTAAAATAGTTTCGATTTGAGAGATTTGGGCCAATAAAAATCATTATGATTTAAGGACAAATTGAAAATAAAAATACTAGCTATATTGTTAAAAGAAATTATCAGTAAGAATTATTAAATTAAGAATGATTCTAAGTGTTTTTGATAAATTTAGACAAAAGATATATCTTAACCAAAAAATGACATTATTTTTTTATACTTAGTTAGAGATGGTTGTGAGTTCGAATTTTTTTATGTTTGAAAAAAAAAACATATCCCCAATTCTTTAGTTGTATTCTAGTTTATTTTAACTTAATTAACAGGAAGCAAATTCTTTTTTATGTTTGTCACTAATAAAATTAAAAAACTCAATCAACTAAGAAATTAATTATTTATATAAAATATATATTAAAAATAAATCAAATAATATATATTATATACATATATAAGGTAGTTAACTTTTTATATTTACATAGTATTTTTTAGTCAAAAATCATCATTTAAAAAGAGTTTTAGTAATTTAGTTTCATTTTTACAACTTAACATTTACAAAGACTGAATTTCAGAAGAAAAAACATCAACTTAAATTTTAATTGACCAACTCCAATGTATTGGATGGTGAAATAGTCATACAAGAGAATTTGTATTTTTATATCTTTTAATATATCATTACGAATATAATAGAAAATTCGGTTATAAATATCCACAGCCAAGCCATGAGAAAGTACAAAACAATTCGTACATAATTATTGATATGTGTATATTATCTGTCAATAAAATGTTAAAAATTTAATGTGTTGGTTAAGTATTGGCAAAAATTATTCATCTTGTAAAATCTATCAAAAACATGAATGTTTACGAGTTAGACTAGTTTGAGTTAAAAAAAAAATTGAACTAATAACATCTAATTATTAGCTCGAGTTGAATCAAGAGTTTTTTTTTCCTAAGTGTACCCAAACATATACAACGAAATTTTTAACATTTTATCGGTTTGTACGAACCAACTGCAACAAGAGTTGGATTGAGTAGCTAACGCAGCGTTTGGTTTGAGAGATATAGATACTAAGACATAGATATAGTAATACACAGTGACACATGTCTATCGTTTGGTTTGGTGAGATACAGATTTTCGAAAGACACTGAAGGATAAAGATGGACACGGAGATATTAAATTTATGTACCTCCAATTTAGTGAGACACTAATACACAACTTGTGAGACACTAATTTTTTACTCTTTTACTCTTATTAAAATTTTAAAATTTATCTTCTTATCTCTCCAAACCTTTCTTTTTTCTCTTCCTCTTTTAGATTCTATAACTAAATTTATCTTTCTATTTTCTTCAAAAAAATTGTACATTTAATTTTTTATTTATTTAAATTTTGATTAATCTTTGATAAATTCTGAGCTTTAGTTTTTTATTTTTTTCAAAAAAAATTATATATTTAATATTTGAATGATAATTTAAGATGATATTAGAAGAAATAAAAAATATTAAAAGAAATAAAAATTCAATGATGATGACATGTAGTGTTTAGGATAATGGATATACAGTAATAATAATAAAATTTGTGGTAGAATGAAGGATAATTCAGTTTTTTTAAAATATGTGTGTCTTGTTCTTTATTTTTACCAAAACAATATATAGACACAAATATTTTATATTCATGTCTTTAATGTCTATGTCTTTATGTCTATGTCTCATCGTATACATCAATCAAACGAAATCTTAAGAGATCTTTTTTTTTTGTAAGTGTATCTCATCATAGTCCATAAACAATTAGATATTAAATGTTTAATGTTTAGATATTAAAACTAAAATTTTAATATTAGGATACAAAATTTTAGTTTCTTGAATATTTTTGAAAAGTAAGAATATAGGATAGATATTGAGATTTTTTTTGGACAAAAATTAAAACTTCAAAAATATATTTTTTTAAAAATACTTTTTTTTAATATTTTAAATTTATCATTTAATTTTTATAGTTATCTTAAATTAAATATAATACTGAGACCTAACTTAATTCAATATATTTTATATTAAATATAATATAAAAGCTTAATTTAATTTTTGTCTCTCAATTTTAATCTCCTTTCTAAACATAGTTTTATAGTTGATTTATAAGTATATTTACATGATGCGTCTTATATGTTGAGTCTTTATAACGAGAAAGGTTGAAAAAAAAAAGTGATTGTACTTGTTTTGGTTAAAAATTTTGTTTATTGATTCCTTCTTAGTAATTAGTTAGTTCATCAATCACAAAATTAATTATTATCAGTCTTATAAAAATCAATTTAATTTGTCTCAATAATTAGTTTATTCATCTATTTAAATAAATGTCAAGAATTTAAATTATATCTTATATATGCATTAATCCATAGTTAACGACAACTTTTTAAATAAAATTCTAGTATATAATATAAATTAATTTTTAATATATCAAATTAAAAGATATAGTAAAAAATTAAATTATTGGTCTTATTAAAAAATGAATGAGGTTATTGATTCAATAAATCTATTACCTTATTTTAACAAACATCTCAATCAAAATCAATTATTAATTTAACAATTAGATTAGGGATCTGTTTAAAAAGTTTTAAAAATAATTTTTTTGAATTTTTGACTTACGAAAAGTAGTAATATTAATATTTAGTGTAATTTTTTAAATTAAATTGCAGCTTTTTAAGAAGTTATTTAGGAGCTTATATAGAAGTTAAAAAAACTACTTCTCTCATAATACTAATATTTTGAGTTAAGTACGATTTTGGTCCCTAACGTAGAGGCTAAAAATTTATTTCGTCCCCAGCCTTTTTTCGCTACAAAATGGTCCCAAAAGTTTTAGTTTGTTTTAAAATCGTCATTCGGACGAAAATGCCCTTCCCACTTCTTCCTCAAAACGCAGAACCAGAAGCAGAACCACCACCACCACCACCACCTCCCTTCCTCCCACAAAATACCAATTATCAGTTTTAAGATTATTCAAATGCAGAAACTAACAACATCAAATTTAAAAACAAAATCAACACACAATAACAATAAAATCAGAAAAATAACAAATCAAAATCAGAATCAAAAGTAGAATCAGAAGTTGAAGCAAAGCAAAAATAAAGCAGAAACAAAAACAGTCACAGACGCAAAAATAGAAGAAGAAGCAGATCCAGATCCATATGTAGATGAAGAAACAGATCCAGATACAGAAACAGAATCGGAAGCAGAAACTGAAGCCAAAACAGACGCAGAAGCCAACGGTAGTAGCAGAGCAGTGGCAAAAAAGGAGGAGGAACAAAAACGGCGAGCAGCGCACGAGTGGCAGCGGCGGTGCGGCCTCCCCTTCCCCCCGATTCTCCCTCCCCTCGATTCTCTTTCTCCCTTCCCCCACCCCACCATGGGATTCTCTTTCTCCCTCTTGTGGCTTTTTATTTTATTTTATAATTTTTTAATGAGGGATAACTTACTAATAAAAATAAAAAATTTGGTAAAAACTAAAAAGGACGATTTTAAAACAAACTAAAATTTTTAAAATTATTTTGTAGTGAAAAAAATCCGAAGACGAAATAAATTTTCAGCCTCTATATTAGAGAGCAAAATTGTACTTAATTCCTACTATTTTTTTTATCACATTTCTATAAAATAAATACTTTTAAAACTAAAAATCTAAATACAAAATAACTTATTTATAAACTATTTTTAATATAATTAACCATTAATTATTTAAATTATTTAAAAAAAAAAACTTAATTAAATTATTTATCCAAGCTAAACTTAAAACTACTGTTTCTTAATATATAATTACATTATCTAAGCTAATTATTTCTAGAATTTGAACTCTACCTAAACTCAGTATAATCTCGGTTTCTGAACTCATTCTTATCCTATCCTATCAATCCAATTCAATTACATTCGTCTAATTCACATATTTTTTAAAATTTTATTCCTATCGACTACATATTTAACTTTTAATATAATTATATATTTTCAAAAATATAATATCATCATGAAAGTTAAAGATTACATACTTGTATGAAAAAACACAATGAGTGAATTGGTTTATATAAATTTTAATATGATAAAGAAATAGTGAAACTTTAATTTGGTCGTTGCTCTTACACAGGTAAGAAGAGTAGGGTAAATAGTTAAATTTGTAAAAATATTTTAATCAAATTTTTTTTAAAATTTTAAATTACTTACGTTAGCTTTTTTATATTTTTTTGTTGGTTTTAAAATTTATTAATATAGTAT
>NC_029779.3:44923024-44930584 GCF_000817695.3 Arachis duranensis | reverse complement strand
TTAGATCAAATTAAAATTTAATTTAAAAAAAATGAATTTGAAGCATTGAAATGAAATTTTTTTTAATTGAACTTCTAAAACATAATTTCACATCGTAGAAGATTTAGATGAGACTAGAAAGAACGTGAAAAAGATTACACACTTAATAATTAACTACTGTATCTGATGTAAGATTAAAGCTATAAAAAGTGTACGTAGTGAAATTAGATTAATCACTATTCGAGAGTGATTTTGCACGTCACACGCTAAAACTTTAGTTACATTAATTACGTGTAGGACATCAATTTTGCACTAAGGAAAATTCCTACACGTTTTTAAATATTATATATATAAAATTATAAATATTTAAATTAAATAAATAATTTTAAATTATTATCTCTAATATTATAAAAAATATAATACGGAGTTCACAATTTTTTTTCTGTTTCTCTACAACCTCATTCTTCTCTACGCCCCAAATTTCAAAAATGGTTCAAATAAACATGGTTTCTATGTTATTTATCATACACGTGTTTATGAAAAGTCAAAAGTAAAATTGTTACTTATCCAATTGCTAGTTTGCTACCATGAGTCGGCGACAACTTTAATTTTTTTCCGACGACAACAGAAGCAATCTTTTTCAATATATTTAATCTTTGTTATCTCTAAAAAAAATATAAAAATTAAAATAAATTAAAAAAAACTCTTTATTTAAAAAACATGTTAAATATAAAATTATCATATACTTCTTTTTATCGATTTAAACTCTTAGAATAAATAATATCATAACAACAAAATTTACGAATTATATATATTTTGATCCGTATTACAATTTTTTAGTTATAATCTATGTAAAAATTAAAATTTTTATTTAAATGGTCTTTCCTATGACTTAGGCTGCGTTTGTTTTTGAATACTAGATAAAATAAAACATTGAGAATAAGATAAGACAAGATACTGAAGAATAGAAACATAAAATTTTGTATTTTTGTATTCTGTTTCATGATAAACTAGAACAAATTATAAAAATTTAATTTATTTTTATTTATTTTCATTCAAAAAATTTGAGACGGATAATATAATAATAAAAAATATAATTATAAAAAATTAATAAAAATAATAAAAGAAAAAATAAAAAATATAATTACAAAATACACTAATTTTGTGTCTCTGGACACATTGTTCTATCCATATTTCTTTTTCTAAACACAATTTTATGTTTCTGTGTTCCTGTTTCAGTGTCCTATCCCTATAAACAAATGCAACCTTAATGATGACATGACACATTATTAAACGGAAAAAACTAATGATATATAATAAATTAATTTTTTTTAAGATTTATATAAGAGAATAAATACTAACGACCTATAACTCAAACGGTATAATTTCATCATACTCATTTAAAAGTTACAAATTCGAGTTTTACTCCTATTTTTAGATAAAAAAAACATAAGAGAATAAAAAACTATTATTTTACAATGAAAAAACACCTAATTGGAGCTTAATAATGAACACATTTGAATTCAATAATCCTTGTAATTAGCTAGCTAGCTAGTACTAATCAAAGAAAGTGCTTCACCAAAATTCTTTGCCTTAATCCCAAAATACTCCTTCACACTAACCCTACGAAATCTTGCATCATTAGAATTCACCACCAATGGAGAAATCACATAATCCAATGGTGGATTATGGAAATAAGCCACAGAGTAACGTTTTTTTGTTCTCTTCACAACCACACGGTGAAGTGCACATTTAAACCTTGCATTAGAAATAATGTGCAAGAAATCACCGGTGTGAACAATAAGGGAATTAGGGTTAGGGTTTACATGAACCCAACCCTTCCCTTCTTTAAAAATTTGGAGGCCATTGGTTTGGTTTTGGTGGAGGATTGTGAATAGGGATGTGTCCGTGTGAGGGGCTAAACCCATGGCCCGGTTCGGCTCAGGACAAACCGGGTAGAAATTTAGTTGAATGGCTCCGTTATTCGAGTTGGTTGAACCAACCCACTTTTTTTCTTGCTCTGGAATTTCTAATAAGTTGAATATCATTCTTGTTAGTTTCTCAGCTAGTGCCTTCATTTGCTTTTGAAAGATCTCTATCTTATCACTGCACATTAACAACAATTTATTATTAGTTAATTTCTCAAATTGAAACTCATAATATAGAGAACACCTGTAAAATTTGATTTTGATTCACTGATAGTATATTTGTATAATCAATTAATTATTAACCTTTTTTTACAAGATCATAGGATTTAACGAGTGTAAAACTTAATTGTATTTGTTAATATGATAAAATATGATTAAATAAGAGGATAATTTAAAAAAAAATAATACCTCAAATCAGTTCTTAAAAAATTTTTAGTCGGAAACTTAAGTCTTTAATAAATTTTAATTATCAAATCAGTTCTTAAATTTTATTTCGTTTAACAAATCAGTTCTCACGTAAAGTTATTTGTTTATATAAAAAGACTAATCTAATAATTTAAAATTTTTCTAAAATTCTTATACATATATTTATTAAATAACGATCAAGATCGAATTATTTAACTTTTTACCAAAATTTCACGTGGGATAAATATTTCTAATAAAATAAAATGTTGGTGACGGATTTTGTGATTAAAATTTGTTAAAAATTAAATTATTCAACTAAAAAATTATTAAGAGTTTATTTGGGATATTACTAAAATAAATTTATCCAAAGAAATCCATATATGCCTATGACATGCAAAATAGCCTATTTAAAGTGTATTTATCGTTTTTTACTAATTTCATATTTACGTAAGGTGAAAATTCAGATGCAGTCGACTTCATGTGAAGTTGATAGCTGAAAATCGTTAGATAAAAATTTAGTTAAATCAGTCAAATCATTTAACGACTCTCAGTTATCAACTTCATGTAAAGTCGATTGCCTAAATACATGTTAGCGGTTGTTAATTTCATTAGTTTATGTATACCAAGTTTTTTTTTTTTTGAAAGGATAAAAAAGACGTTACTAAAACAACATAGAAATTTGGCCCCGCTTTACTATAACGTGTGGCTCGGCCATGTGTACTCTCTATCAGGATAAATTATTGAAGAGTTTTGGCTCTATTAGGTGTAGTTGATATCTTATTAAACATAGTTTATATATAAAACATAATTTGAAGGTCTTAATTATGATTCCCTATTGCTTGTATGGCAAATAAGGACAATGAACATGACATATACACAAAGCCAATAAGGTGTGAGATTTTGTAGAATATCAAAACCTAACAATAAATATTTTATGTTGAGAAAACATTTGATAATTTATATATTGTTTGTGTTTGATATGATGTTCTATCATTTTATGTAAAAAGAAACATACAAAAGAAAAGACATTTGCCATATATTGTTTATTGTTTATACCATTCTCAAAGATAAGATTTGCTTTGAGAGTTGAAGTTTTCAGAGACTTTTGTAGTTTTTTGTTTAACTAACTTTTTTAAGAAAATGACCTTTTTTGTATGGCATGTGATAGTGGGAATATTTGCAATACTTTAATTTGATCTAATATAGCTTATAATAATTGTATAAGGACAAAACAATATATAACTCTTTTTTTCTCCTTTATTTATTATTATTACTGAAAGAGAAAGAAGCCAAAACTAAAAGCAAAAACACAACATTCATGTTGAATTTAAAATTCAAATTCCCCTGCTTGCAACTCTAGAAAGAGTCGTTTCTCTCATGAAAGTGGAGTAAAAATATTTTTTATGAAGTAGTATAGTTTAACGTGTTAGAGATATAATTATTTATGTATTTTTTATTAGTTTAAATTTAAAAAAAATAATTTCATAATATGATATAAGTTGTTATAGGCAAAAAGTATAGAGTTCGATTTTTATTATTCTTCGAAAGAAAGAAAAAAATAGCATAAAATAAATAAGAAAAGAAAAAGATCTATAAAAAAATTCAAACAAATTTAAATGAAAAACGACTATTATTTAAAGAGGTGTATTAGAGATATAACCATTCATTTACTTTATCTTAAATTTTTGAGAGAAATAATTTCATAACAGAACTACGAACATGTAATATATGAAGAGATTTATTATTTGATCAAATCGAATTTTATTTGAAAAGAAATGAGTAGGAGATCGATTTTAGTATTGGTCAAACTTGATTTTATTTGCTAAACCAAAATTAGTAAAAACTGGTTTATGTGTCACATGCTAATTACTTAACCATACTAATTTTTCAGAAAATATTTTTGGTCCATTTTTACCAAAATAACCCCTTTCTACAAAAATAAAAAAGAAACTCCCGAGACAATATTTCTATGGCTTCTTCTCTAACTTACCTAAAAATTTCTCTAAATGTCTCCCTCGTTTTCTTTCATCCATTATACTAATATCAGTTTATATTAAGAGAGAGAAGGTGAGAATTGTGGATTACTTATAAAAATTATTATTATTATTATTAAAACCATATTCACAGGTGATTTGGGATTTTAATACACTCCTTCTCACTCAAAGTTAGACAAGATTTTGGAGTGAAGACATATGTAAAGTGGCCCAATAAAAGCTATTAGTGGGCTTAGTGCAAATAAATTATGGAGAGATTTAATTTGTAGACCTAATATAAGTGATAGATATTCAATTTAGTTAAGTCTCATGTTTTCAACTTGATTTACTTTAGGAGCAATAATATGTATGCAGTAGATTTTACAGCTTATTTTTTATCCACTAAAAAATAAATTAGTTATTGATTTTAGACCGATGAATACTTAAAAATTTATGTTTAATGAATCTACTAAATAAAAAAAATAAAAAATTCGTCTAGCTTAATTAGATTTGACTGATGAATGAAAAATCACAAAGATTACAAATTTTTATATTCGAGCTCTAAAGATGAAGAAACTCATAAGACTATAACTGAACAGATATGATTATATGACCGAATAAATCATAAATCTTCTAAATTCAAATTCTAAAAAGACGAAAAAATTAGATGAATTAAGTTAACCAGCTCTAATACCATATTAGTATAATTAAGCAAAACTAATTAAACTACAAAAAACTAACTCAGAATAAAAGTGGCAAACAATTGTAAAGATTTTAACTAATCAAATAATTGTGTACGTTGCATGGGAATTGCATGAAAATTTGTGTGTATGCTTACCAAAACGTTTGATAATCATTAGGCCAAATCTTCTTAGCATCTGAAGATGGAGAACCCATGATGGTGAAACCTTCATGCCACATGAACTTTGGAAAAAATGGTGAAATTCTTGCCCTTCCATACCCTGTGGCCCCACCAGGTGATCTTAATGCCTTCAATTTTTGATCCGTTGGAAGATCAAAGAACCTCTTAGCTTCTTTCTCAACCTCTTCAATATCACTCATTGAAACACCATGGTTCTTCAATTGGAAGGCACCCCAATTCTCACACGCCATCCCCATGAGCTCCATTGCATTCGGATCCGCGAGATCGATAATGGGTATGGATGAAATTCCCCCATCATCATCATGATCATGGTCGCGATTCTGTTCCTGAACAGAATCGCGATCATGATCATGAACCCATGCGTGGGAATCAGGTAAGGTTTGAATTGAAGAAAAGTCTAAAGGGATAATGTGTCTAAGGTGAAGAGGATGCTCTCTATAGGCCTCAGATAGAGTGGCCATATTATTTTTTTTTTCAAAACTTTAGGGTGGCTTTAATTTGATTGCTTCTTACTTTGATTGGTTTACTATAGAGATTTAATCATCCTAGGACCATATGTATTTATATCATAATTACTTATGTTTGGAGATAGCATATCAAATCTATTATGCTAAGATTAATTAATTAGATTATTCTTAATATTAAAACAATGTGAGATACTAATGTATCATTTTTTGTGGCGGATTTTTTTTTCCTTCTTAATTAGTGGTCTTGGACTAGAGATATGCATATGAAAAAATTGAAAATTTTATATAAAATTTTAATTATTATTATTATTATTATTATTATTATTATTATTATTATTATTATTATTATTATTATTATTATTATTAAATTGTGTACAGTTGTCGTAAGGGGGTGGCAATTGGACTAAGTTGTGTCGGTTTAGGATTTTGAGAAATGAGAAGAATAATATGGTTGAAAAAGACAAAGAAAAGAACAAGTTATTCTGAAAAAAGTATTACTCAATAAAAACAAAAAGGGAACAATTTTATTTTCTCCACCACAAGCTAGCTTTCACTATACCTCACCATAAGCCAATAGAAAAAAATATGTAAACCAATAAAAATAAAAACTTATCTCTACGCTTATGGTTTCAATACAATAATTAATATAAAACTATTAGGATATATAAATTTCTACAAAATAATATGAACAAAATTTTTGCCTTGTTTTTTTTTTTTAGAAATGTTAGCTAATTGTCTGTTGAGAAAAATTGGTTTTCTAAGAAAATTGATTTAGGTCCTGTAAATATCAAAACCATATATAGAAATTAATTTCATCTTTTTATTACTTATATTAATTTCATTGTGAATATATTTAAAATTTTAAATATATACTAAGATGATAAATTTTTTAGGGAAAATTTATTAAATTATATAAAATCAATATATGACTGATGATGTACACATAGTGTTATTTAAAAAATAAACTGAAATCTTGAGAGGATTTCTTTTTGTTTGCTTTTGGCTTTTATTGACAAAAAAGAGGCAGGCATTTTGTCGTGTTGCTGCAATAAAATAATTAGCTTGGCGCTACCATATACGACAAAATTCAAAGAATTTAACAGACATTTGATTTACATCAAGGTGCATAATTTAAAAACAAAGAAAAGAAATAGTGACATGATTTAAAAAAAATAATAAAAAATCATTATTAAATTATACAATAAATTTATTTGGATCTATATTCCTTTTATATTTATAAGATTTTCTTTTTCAAGCTTATCATGTATTTGTCTTATTTGCATACTTGGAAAAGTAAGAGATCTAGGGGCACATCTTGCATAATAAAGTTTTTATTATTATATTTTATTTAATATATTTAATACTCAATATTCCATACCAATAATTTATGGAGAATTTGGTTCGGAGTATAAAAAAAACTGCAAGAGTACTTTAGAACTTCAACATATACTAACTAACAAGGATTTGATTAGGGTAATAGATATTTTTTGGTTTAATTACTGTGTTGATTCTTATAGTTTTGTAAAATTTTTAATTAGATTTTTGTATTTTTTTTAATTGAGTCCTTATACTAATTTTTTTTAATTAGGTCCCTATATTTTTTTTCTTTTATTTAGTCCCTGTACTATTTTTTTTAGTCAAGTCTCTATAAAATTAAGTCAATTACTACCAAAAGGGATCTAATTAAAAAAAATTTAGTATAAAAATCCAATTAAAAAAAAATATATAAAGACCTAATTAAAAATTTTGCAAAACTATAGAGACCAACAAAGTAATTAAACCATTTTTTTTCCTTTAACTATGAGATTCAAACTAAATTTGAGTTTTGTAATAATTAATGGAAAATAATTAAACCATGCTGAGAGACTTAATTAAAATCCCTTTTATTGATTTTCCAAAGAAAAAAAAAGTGATGAAATTTTGAT
>NC_029779.3:44903360-44922937 GCF_000817695.3 Arachis duranensis | reverse complement strand
GCCTAACTAATTAAATAATAAAAGAAAAAGAGTGATTTCTTTTTCGTGACATATATAGGGTTGAATATGAAAAGTTAGAAAGTTGAGGTGGGTATTGGTGTTGTATCAAACAATAGTGAAATGTAATAATAATAATAATAAAAGACATTATTTCAACTTGTTTTTATTTGTGCATCACAAACATCACATACACACAACAGGACTTTCATCAATTTCTATACATAAAAGCTAAATTTTCTTAGCTGAATAATAATGTGGTCTTGTTGTGGAACATGATGGGTAGAAAGAAAGAACAACAATAATTATTCAAATTTAGGTTCAACAAATGTGCATTGTGTGTGGTGAGAATTATTGATGATCTAGCTAGGTTTATTTCAAGGTTGACTTTTTTTTACTTTTCAAGGTTGACCTTTACTACTACATATCTAACATTTGTAGAATTTTATTTGTACATGTGTGTATATAATTGACTCGGACAGTTTTTAATTGTAGAAGGAAGAAATTAGGATGACAAAATTTTTCGAGAGATGGGAATTTTTGCGGAAAATTTTTGTGGAGACTGTTTTGAATGGGGATTCGACTATGAAAATTCTTTTTCGTGGAGATGGGGATGGGAGATAAAATTCTCGTGAGGTATGTGCGGAGACCCGAGCGGAGATCTTCGCCCCATCCCCGCTAATTTCTGAAATTCATAAATTTACTAAATTGTCCTTAATAGTTTATTTCTCATATATGTTTTTTAGTCATTTCACCCAAAACTCCTAATCCTCATTTGCATAACTCTTCTTCAATTCAGAAATTTCTAACGATGTCCATACTCCATCCAACCTCTTTGCAGCCACCCTCTCGCCGTTCTCTCTTCTCACCGCATCGTCACACCTCACCGTGCCATGATTCTCACTGCGTCGTGCTCTCTATTTGCGACGTTCCTTTCCGTAATTTTGTCGTCGTGTCCATTCTCCTCTCTGTTGCCGCGTCTCCCACCTTGTCCACTTCTCTATTCTCTGGCTCGCCGTTGCGTTCCCCCACTGCGTCATTTCGAAAGAAGTCACCATCTTGTCGTTTAGATTTTTTGTATAAAATCTTGTTACTTTTTATATAGAATGGATACTTACATCTCTATTCATATGAAAATTAATAATTAGTTAGAACTATCAGATAGATGGAGAATGAGGTCCCCGCGAAAAATGGGGACCTGTGAAAAATGGGAATGGGGAGCAATGTTCCCCCACGGCGGAGAACGGAGGTGGAAACGGAGACAGGGAGTAAATCTGGAAGCGGGAATGGGGAGCAAGGAGGCATCCCCGCCCCCGTCCTACCCATTGACATCCCTAGAAGAAACAACGTCCACTACAAATAAATTAACGTAAGGTTACTCGTTTCATTCATATAAGGGTAAGATCAAGTTCGTATGCATTTATTTTCATTTAAAGTTTATAGTTAAAAGTTATTAAATTATTTACTATATTTTACTAAATTAATATTTAATAGCTATCAACTATTAATTTTATATGAAAATAGTCATAAATCAATTTTTTTTCAAAGTCAGATAATTTTATTAATAAAATGAAAGAAACATATAAATGTTTATATACGAGACAAATAAAAAAATCATATAGACTAATATATTTTAGAGTAAAAAATAATATTCATATTCGGTGGTATTTTTTCCAATTTTTTCCGTCTTTATTTATCTACTCTGTAAAAAAAAGGGGTGAATTTCAACATATATTTGTAGGTATTTATAGAGAAAAACTAAAAATTACAGAAAATAATAACAAAATAGATTAAACGGCACATAAATTAATATAACATAATCTAAATTAAAAAATTAAAGTCATATTTCATTAATTAAACATATAATTCTTCCTATGAATGATGAATAAGAAATAAAGTATTATTTTAAATCCTAAAATCTGGAGTTAAAATTAAAATTGTCTCTAATATTTATTTTTTAATTAAAATAGTCCTCAATATTTAAATTGTTTGTAAAATTATTATTTTAACTATTTTACTCTCATTTCGCTAACTCTATCTCTATCTCCATTTTCATTAATTTTCTTTCTTCTTCTCATTCTCACACACACGTCTAAGAGAAAAGAAAAGAAGATAGAAGCAGAAAAAGTAAACGAGAGTTTGGTATAAGAAGAAGGCGGAAGAATGATGCCAGCAAAATTAAGAGTGTTTCATAAACACATTTGAAGGGAAAAAACATGTTAAAGCTTCTTAAAAATTTCAATTTTTTGTTTGGCTAATTTTCTTCTTTACAAATGTAAAAGTGATTTTATTTATAAAACCATGTTTATAAGAAGCAATAATTTCTAACTTCTCTGTTGCACTAACGTACTTTTAGCCACTACCTTTAACATTTATTTTTCTTTTACCAACTTTATCTTGTATACATGTTATTGCATTATTTATAGAATTTCTATTATTTCTCTCTATATGAACTCCTTTTTTTATTATTTATTATTTATATGCCACGAGAGAAAGAGAAAAAGAATAATGGTGGTTTCAGATCACAGATCTCCTCTTCTTCTTTTTTTTTTTCAACAGCGATTTTAGGCTGCGTTTGGTTAGTGTCATTTAGACACAAAGACATAAGCACAAATATACAAATATACACAAATTTTATTATTGTGTTTGGTGATGATACACAAGACACAATATCTAATTCAAATGTCTATTTTATCCTAAACATAATTATCACTGTCATTATCATTATCATTTGTTTCTAATATCAATGCTAATTTTTTAACTTCAATTCAAATCAATATCATCAAAAAACTTAATTATTAATTTAACAATTCAAATTAAAAATTGAAATAGAATAAAAAATTTTAATAATTATATTTTAAAAATTAAAAATTGATCAGCAATTAAAATATAAACAGAAATAAAAGTGAGAGAGATGTGCCGAGGGTTGAGAAAAGTGATAGAAACAAAGAAAAAGGTGATGACAAATGGCATATCTAACAAAAAAAAAAGAAAAAAAAAACAGAAAGAATTGAAATAGTTCAAGATGAAGAAACTGAAAAAGTTAAATAAATGAGGATAAAATTAAAATTTTAAAAAAATATTAAGAATAAATTTATCTAAAATTAAATTTTAAATTGTGTTTCACCGTATCTCATCATTTTAATGAGACACAAAATACGTGTATTTTGTGTATCTTTATGTGTAACTGTGTCTTTCTATTTTTATGTCTTATAAAATAAATATTAAATATGTGTAACCATGTTCATGTTTTTTATAGATATAGACACTAACTTAACGGGTCCTTAGAAAACAGCAACAAATTTTTTCATTGTCAATGTCTAATTCTTTTTTTTTTCTGATTCTTTCTTCTTTTTCATTCTATGTCCTAATTTTTTCTTTAAAAAAATATGAATGTTTTGCTGTTGTTGTTGAATTTGAAAAATTAAGTTACAATGAATAATATTGTTGTTGGTAATATTCTTGAATTTAAATGTTGTGTTATTAATGATAGATAAAATAGATAATTATTTAAATTTAAATATTGTATTATTGTTATTAAATGCTTTGTTCTTAAATTTAAATACTAATAATTGGTGAGAATAAGAGTGGTAGTAGTAAAAATAGTGACGATAGATAATAAAATTGAAGTCAAAAGAAAGATAAGAATATTTTTATCTAAAAAAATTTAAAAAGATAATTTTAATTCGAAATATAATATAGAAGACCATTTTAAATAAAAAATTAAAAATAATTTTAATTTTAACTTTAAATTTTAGAAATTTAAACCGTACCTATTTCAATAAATAAAAATACAAAATAAAATTAACAATAATTAAAAAATAGTAAATAAAGTAATAATAAACAACTTTTTATTATTTTCCTCCTCTTTTACCGTTCCAATTTATTAGCGAGTACGGATTTCCATCTTCATGACTCGAGACCTTAGCGGAATTCCTATTTTTGTTCTCATAACAGGTATATTTTTTATTTTATTTTATTTTTTTTTACCCGTAGCATATGTACATACATGTTCTCATTTTCATCACTATCATGAGTATTTAATTCCCGTGAAGAGCCAAATCTCTGCAATATCCGCAAGCACAGATGAAAAATTTATTTTAAATGATGAAAACTTACCTCCTATAAAATTGATAGCTGAAAATAATTAACTGAAAATTTAATTAAATATATTAAATTATTTAATAATTTTTAATAATTAATTTCACATGAATTTAAAATAGTGGTAGAACATGAATTTTTTCTAAATTAATTAGTCAAAAGTATATTGATATATGGGTGACCTAATTTTCTTTTTAAATGTAATCTATACATCATCTATTATGAAATCCACTTTTTTAATGTAAAAAGAATACACTTCAATATATAAAAATATGCATTAACACAGGTAAAAAATATCCAGCAAAATGCTAGTAATAATAAAACAAAATATCCAGCAAAAAATCACTATATATAATATTTATTTTATTTTTAATATATATTTTATATATTTAACATGCTACAACAAATAACAGTCTTGTTTCTTGTGTGAAATGATGAAGAGAAAGAAAAAAGTGGTTGAAATTCCATAATAGTGACGTGTATATGCGGTACTTGAATTGAAACAAAGTTAGGTTCAAAGGTGCGAATATGAGGAACACAATTTGGTGAGTTAGCTAGCTTTTTCAAACTTGACATTTTCATGCATCTATCTACTAAAGTTGTAGAGAATTATTATGTTTATTAGAATTGCATTTTTATAAAACAATAATTATGTATGTTAAATTATGACTATTAAATTAAATAAAGTAACTTTAGATTATTATCTTTCTAATATTATTGTTTCTGTAAACACTACAAATTAATCATCAAATAAGCTACTACTACATTTTATTATATGTATTGTTTTATATATTTTTCAAGAAAAGTGATCAACCATCAAAATAGTTAAAATTTTGCAACAAAATATAATCAAACGTTTCATAGAAGAATAATCAAATTTATAGTAACATAATTAAACTTTATATAAATACAAAAAACCGTCACTTATATTCTAATATTTTTATTAATATTTTATTATAAATATAAATATAGTTTGATTATAATGAGTGTGAATCAAATTTAATTGTATTATGTATAACGTTTTAAATGATATCATTGATATCTATGTGTCGCAGCCTCTCAACGTTCTAAGATCCTCTTAGGCACATCGCTATGAGGTTAGGCACGTTCATAGTAAACGACTTTTACTAGGGCTAGACAAACCGAACTTTTGAATATTTCTAAAAGTGCATATTGACTTCATGCATATTTAACAAAGTTTACGTGTCAAATTTCTATAATTAAAAAAAAAAGTTGATAATCAAATTAATTTCGAAAAATACACATTCTTCAAATTCGTTTTTAAAAGATTTTTCCAATCAAATTGGTAATTTAAAGATTATGAATTAATTATATTTATCTTTCAATGACTCTATTAACAATTTTCATTAACAATTGATGATATAAAATATTAATTGACAACATACATAATACTTAACATGTCTAATTAGACGTTGAATAGATATATTCATGAAAATTTATTAATTAAGTCATTTTTCTCAATTACATAAACTATATTCCTAATATGACCTAGCGATTAATTGATAGATTTTGATAAACATATTTAGTGAGCGTCTAATTGGACATGTTAGGTATCACGTATGCTATCAATTAACATTCTACGTCATTAATCGTTAACAAAAATTATTAATGAAGTCACTAAAGAACAAATATGATTAATTTGTAATATTTAAAAGACCAATTTGATTGAAAAAAATTTTTAGAGACGAATTTAAAAAATATTCTATTTTTCAAAAATTAATTTGACTATTAACCTTAAAAAAATTCTTAATATGCACATATAACCAAAGGTTAAGGGAGTAAAATTTGTACTTATTTTAGGTAAACTATGCATGTGTAGTAGAATGTTAAAGGGGTAAGATTTTCGTATTTTAAAAAATTCCCGGAGTCAAATTTAAATTTGTATACTTTTAAAGATGCACTAGTATTTGTGCCCATAATATTTTTATGACATTATAAGTTTTTTAAAATAATTATATATATCTCTATTTAATTTTTATTGTAAATTTTTAAAAATTAATATATCTAATATTTTTTAATAAATATTAAAAATTTTATCAAATAAACTAAAAAATATATAATAGGTACTCCTGTAGCAAAATAATAACATGTCGATAAATAATTTGAAAAGAATAATATTTTGATAATAAAATTTAGAAATGGTGGCATATAGATTAAGAAGCCAAGAAAAATAGAATTAGTGGAGAAGGAAGAGAATTCTTTAATTTTGAAAAAAAAATTAATTGCAATGACATAGAGGATTACAGCACATATTTTGATTGTCAAATTAATATTGTGTAATATATTTGGTTATCAAATTAGTAATTAGTAATAATATATAAGAGAGATCGAGTAAGAAGAGGAGAAAGAGAAATAAAAAAAAAAGAAAAAAAGAAAGAAAAGTCTCCTTAATTTTAGAGAAAAAAATTTTAATTCAGTTATAATAAGAGAGTGTTATGTGATATATTTTAATTATAAAATTAGTAATATATAATAGATAATATATTATTAGATACTACTGTATTAATATTTAATTACGTCACCCTTTTATTATTAAATATATGTAAAAATAACGAATGCAATATTAGTAATTTGATAGTAATAATTATCTTATATTCTGATTAAAAATTCTTAAATTGATCAAATATAGTAAAAAACATTTAAAGCACAAAAAAAAAAAGAAATATACATCAGTTTTTCCTTAATTCTTATTATATATAGTATGTATGTATAGTAGAAATAGATAGCACAAATCTGAGACTTGAGAGGACAATCAATGGCCTCTCAAGAACACAGTCAATGTATAACTTGTAAGTACAAACAGGTCAGAACCTCACTTTTCAATTTGCATCTACACGAATATAGTAATTTTATTTCTCTATTTGTATATATACTTATTTATCACACACAAAAGTTTACACATTCTAAAAATATTTGCTAACCTAAAAATAAGTGATTTTTTATAATTATATATATAAGAAAGATGAAATAGCACAATAATTGAAAGGATGATAAGGATAATGTTAAAAAAAAAAAGATAAAGTACAATAATCTTAGAAGTTAGAAATTATAAGTAATATGAATAAAATTTTAAGTTTAATTTTATTATTAATAAAAAATTAAAGAAAAAAGCCCGTGCACGATTTGTGGTATTAAGATTCCTGGACAAACATGGTAGTGTTAAAAAAAAATCTTTCATCTTGTTCATGTTCATGATACTTGTTCTTTGATTTTGACAAAAAGAAATTTCTTTGGTTTTTTTTTTTCATTATAATCTTAGTATCCACAATATTAGAGGACGAACATATGATAGAACTAATAATATGCGCATAAAATGGGTTTCAAGCATTGTTTATGAAAGATTGTGAGTTATTAGAAGTTATTCATAATCTTTATCAAGCGTTGCAACGAAAAAACCAAGATATATTAAATTTCATTAATTCTAATTTCTACTACCATATTGGGGGACATTATTCAAAGAGGTTATACTATTATGTGAAAAACATGATGTTAAAGTTCCTTATATGAATGCATTATATATTTTTAGAAAGGTCGAAATTGCAAAATTGTTGACCAAATCTCAATCGAGAATACTGTTGTGTTAACTTATTTATTGATACAATGGATACTCAATTGCAAGAACTTGATAATAAATCAATTTAATGACAATATAGAAGAATTACTTACTTTTAAGTTAAACTTTAGATCCCAATTATAAATTCTTTTATGTGGTTAAAACAAGTAAGCTCGCAAAACGACTTTATCCTCGTGAATAGTTACACATTAGAATATAAGCTCGACATTATGAATCTGATCTTCCTAATCATATTAAATTGAGAAGTCTATCCATAATTCTTATGTAATACAGAAAATCTGTACTATATCTTTTAATTGATTATTTGATTCTCTTGGTATTAACTCTCACTTGTATAGTTGTATGTGCTGATGGAGAGTGGGAATTCATGGTATGGAATCATGAAAAATCTGGATCTTATACTGT
Source organism: Arachis duranensis (assembly GCF_000817695.3). Classification (NCBI taxonomy): domain Eukaryota; kingdom Viridiplantae; phylum Streptophyta; class Magnoliopsida; order Fabales; family Fabaceae; genus Arachis; species Arachis duranensis. The sequence continues at coordinate 44,914,839 of NC_029779.3, read as the reverse complement.
TAAATGTTTTTCGCAGGTTTTCTATAGAGAAGAATGCTCGGCAGAGGGTCAATTACTCCTCCAGTTTTACGAAAAGCCTCTGGTCAAACTTGGTACCTTGTGGAGTTTATGGAAAGCTAGATATGCTATGATCTTCGTAAGGAGTTAAATGTGGCCACAATCAAAGAGGAGGGGTTATTTTGCAAACAAACCTGAGGTGCATGAGCTTCAGGGATCATCTTTTCTCAGAAAAAGTGCTAATAGATATATGAATCTTATTATGGTATTGATATGTTTTTGGATTGTAGCTTTGTGTAGTGTGTTTTGTTGTGTTATACTCTTGTGCTTGGTCTGATTTGTTGTTTGTTTGAGAGTTTTTTTTCTTTCCATGGTGTTCTCCACGACGTGAATTTGAACTCCATTTATAAGAGTATAACACTGATTAATGGGTTACTACATATATAAAGCAAAATTCAAAACTCTTGACACTTGTTTAAATAGACCAGTGAACTGACCACTCGACTAACCTAAATTAATTGTTTGTTTGAGGTTCTATTTTGCCTCTACCCAGTTTTAGGTTTGTTGAGAAGAGATGTATCAAAAAGAACCACCAAAAGATATTTTTCAATTATGAATACAATAATGCTAGGGAACTAAGATGGTTCCAACAAAAAACCAGCCAAATATCTCTGAATAAATCCAAAACCTCTACGTAATGGTGCTTATACTAAACATTAGGATGTTTCTTTTCTTTGTAAATTAAGATGTTTTAGGCATTTGAAGAGAGAAAGAGAATGAAAAGACGGAAGCTAATTGAATCAGTTTTTGTGATTCACGTTGCAATGATACTGAATGTATTAATAATCAATATTTTAAATCATAAATAAATAAAACTAATTACTATATTTATAATTAATTAAGTTATTCCATTTTTGACTTATTTGAAGTTGGTTCATATACTTTTCCCTATGAATATTATCAAAACAAAATAGAAGAAAATTTGCTAAAAAATTTGACGAATTTTATTATGGATGAATTTGAAGATTTAAAGAAACCTTGCATTCTTCCTCCCTTATAAAGGTAGAACACACAAAGCTATGTAGGTTGAAACGGATCAAGATCAGTCAAACCCTTTGGTGACAAAACTCAAATGTAGGTTGTTCCATCAAAAGATCAAGACTAATAGTTATACTGGTATAGTAACCATAAAATGATGTTCCTACGAAAGACCAGCATCAAGTAACTTTATTCAGATCAATTGATACTAAATTAAACTACACATGCAAGCACTAGTTGAACATAGAGGCGACGAGGCAACCTTAGACAAGAACAAGTCTTCGTTATCTAAAAAATTTTTTGTACCAAAATGGAAACCGCAGTACAAGATCCTCTTAATGTTAGAAAAAAAGAAAAAAAAAAGGTTAATAAGTTATAAGATTAGAAGAAAATTGATACCCTAAGAGGATGATACTCAATAGTAATCAGAATAAGAGAAAGCTCGCTCTTAAGCCTTCCAATTAATTAATAGAACATAAACAAACCTTTCAGACTCAAAACTCGGTATCATTGTGCTCTTTTTTTGTCTTCAGATCTGGGTTCAGATGCTTGAACAGGATTTCTTGTATGTTTAGATACAATGCTTCCCTGGTTTGCCACTACAACTAGTTATTTAGCAATACATAACAAAATGATGAATGATTAGAACGACATAAACTCGGCGAATAATGCAATTAACCACCCTGAAACATTGGTTCATGTGCAATTTACAGCTTCTATTAAGGGGTAATTTTGTCAATGATGTAAATGAATACTTTTGGAAAAAGAAAATGTTAACAGAAGTCTTTGGCACTGCTTGATAACTGCATATAAGCCAAAGTTCAGGAAGGTTAATTGCACTTTTCTTGTTCTAGGAAGAGAAACATTATCCCATAAAGTTCATATAGATCATAAGCTAAAAAAGCAATGAGCAAATTTTGAGTTGGTATGAACAAATTCTGAGAAGGAATGCTAATAAATTGGTAAAGCATGAAAATGATTTACAAATAGAACAATTAGACGTCGTTTTATCAATGTAACCATTTACTCGGCTTATTGAGCCAACAGTTAGTTGTTTTATAAGAAGGGATGGGATCAACCTTTGGAGCTCTTATGTTTTTGGGAGTAGAAATTAGAAAGTACTCTTGATGAGAAATAAAAAACATGCAGCTATGTTGGAGGATTACCTGCCGGAGTAGATATTCGATCACCAGGCACAATGGCATGGCTAGAACTTCCAGTAATAGGCAACCTCCCGTGAAGATCATGTGGGATACCCGTGTCGTTCTCTCCACTATGCAAGTTACTATCATTCGCCAGCTTTACAGAAGATTTCGGCGAGAATGCAGTTGACCATGATCCGCCATTTGATCCGGCTAAAGACATTATAACATCTGCCTGCATATATTAGATGAAAACATGAAATCATGTACCCTCATTCTGCATGCATAGAATTTCAGATCCTAAATAATGATATAAATTAAGACTTTTCTATAGTATGCACCTTAAAATTTTCCAAGAACATCATAACTGCTCATTATTTAATATTTAAACACAGCAATAGATTAAAGCATTGGAAAGGACTATACTCTATAGCATCAAGTGATCAATTACGCTGACCAAACCTAACAAGATAAGGCTTAGAATCATTATTGTTTTGTTGTTGTGTTGTATATAGTGTATATACACTATCTATCCACTGTTTTAGTTTGTTACCATGTACAGAAGATTAATAATAAGTTTACAAAGTTTAACATATCCTCACTATATTTTGATTAAAGCAAACAATTAATATCCTAAATATAGATACCAACTAAAACAAAGACAATGAATTTCGTGATGCCCATATTAATATGATAACCAATTTGTCATTTCCATGTCCAGAAAGCCTTTTCCAAAGCAAAGCATGCCCTTTAAGAGTCTCTCATTGTCCGCATCAACGACCTACTAATTTTGATTTTGTAGCAATGTACCTATTTAAGTGGTTTTACAGAAGCTTATTATCATTTTAATTCATTGACACCAATGGTTACACGCAATTTTAAGGTATATTTAGGATATACAACTATATGAATACTAATCATTCTGGTCATAATCAATACTTGAAAACTTTCCAACTAGATATCCAAAAGCACATTTAAAAATAAATAATCACAAAGCACACGTACTTGCTCAATACAACTAATCAAGTAACCAATATTAAGAGATTATCAAAAGAGAAATTTGCTGAAAACCAGCATTGAATGCCAACAGATTTTGAAACTCAAGGCAGTAAATGAGATCCCAAGACGCATTGTAACATCTTGCTGCTAACTTATAATTTCAGGACAGAGATCATACAACATGGCCCAACATTTGCACCAAGAATTAAAATTAACCAAGAAACAAGGTAACATTGGATCTTCTTTAAATTGATGCTATTGAAAGAAAATTTAATGTTTCATCTACAAATCAGAATTTAAGCGCAAGCCTAGCACAATTTATACCACAAAGGCCAACCTTGTAAAAGTTTGATACAACTAGCTATAGCAATAAACTCCAAGTGTTAGCTTTTACTGGAAATATATTTTGGAAAGTAAAAAAAAATATAAAAATGAGTTCTAAAATTTCCATATCTCAGCCATAGAAAAAATGTGGAGAAGATCAAGACAAAAATCCTGAAGAAAATAAAAAGCAGGCAAAAGGGGAACAATAACCAACTTGATCACTATCACAACAAAAGCCACCATTATAGTTTCCCACTACCACTAGGTAGGGTTGACAGCATAATTAAACGATGCCATGGTGTTCTATTGTGAATCACACACCCTTAGGCAAACCACTAAATCTAAATGCTTCTCAAGAGTTTCACCTATTACTTTTCTTGGTATCTTTATTGAACTACCATTCATTTGATGTACTTGGCTTATTCATGCCTCCAAAGCTTCACATGTGATTATACCACTAAAAGCAAGATTCTTTTCCACAATAGGTGGTGCTATCCCAAATCATATATTAACAAAAAACCAGAAACAAGCTATTTCCCCAAAATATAAGGTTGACTAAGGGTGGGTTTGGTAAACCTTATGCTTTTCAAAAGTTGCTTATCTTTCTTGGCTTTCCAAACATAGCTTTTCAAAAATTGCAACAGTTATGTTTGGTAAAAAATAAAAATAAAAGTGGCTTTTAATAAACTTTTAAAGTTACAAAAATAGTGTTCGGTGAAATTACTTTTAATTTTTTGAATTCAATAGTTATAGTCATAAACGTAATAAAGTACATCTGGCTATTTATTAACATATAAGATTATATTAAACTTTTTTTTTGGAAAAGCATAAGCTAGCATTGGAAAAAATCTTTATACGTGCTTTCAAAAGCATCTCTAGCCTTTAAAAACTAAAACACAATCACATTGTATTATTTTATTCAACAAACACAAAGTGAGTGCTTATGCTTCTGAAAAGACAAGCACCTCTCCAATCAGCTTTACCAAAACCACCCTAAATGGATTAATAATAATTACTTTCCTATTACAATTAACTTCTTTAATTTCCCAGTCATCCTGTATTCTGTCATAACAACTGTTGCATGTACTTTAAAAACTATTGTGACAACTAACACCAAAAAATCATTAATTATTTTCTATTATAAAGAGCCAATCAACAGAATATATATTCTGGAATACTAAAAGAGAAGTGCACAAGTTCTCATCAGTAATTGAAAATACACCAATAGTGGTTTCCACCCAAGCACCATAACATAGCAATTGCATTATTAGTTGCTACAAATCCTTTTACATTGCAATTAAAAAGTAAAAACAACTTCAGATTGGTATACTACTTATGTAAACCGACACAGCTCATTATTTTGCACTAGGTACCATAAAGAACTATGACACAAGGTTAAATCAGGCCTTCTCCAAGTCCCATTGATGAAAGAACATATGGTGTTTCATCAACAGCTAAACATACAAGAATTAAGTGCTTTCATCTACTGCTCAGAGTCTATGCCGAAGTCAAGCATAATTTATACAATAATCTTCAAACCTATCCAATTCTTAGCTTTAATTTAACATTAGAAAATTATTTTGGAAAGCCAAAAAGTAATAGGAAGTCCATAAACTCCCAAAAGAAGCAAACAAGTTGGAAAGTACAAGACAAAAGTACGAGGGGAAAGAAAAGACAGAAAGGGGAATAAGACTGATCTTAAACACTACTCCCAACCAACAACAACAACCAATCCTTAACCCATTAGCTAGGCTTGATTACAAGGATCAATCGATACTATCGTGCCCTATTGTGAACCATGTCTATAGACAAAACACTTAAAGCAACTCTAATCTTTTTCACACTAAGCGCTACCCCAAATTACTTCTCAATAAACAATTGACAAGATTTTTCCTACTAGAACTAGATGGGATAGGTAAAATAGATAAAACAGCGTTTTTCATGTTTTATTGTAAGCCATTTCTAAAGACAAACCATTTCAATCTAAATTCTTATAATCAATTTGGCACTCTTCCATTTTGTCCATAAAGCTTAAATCCTATCGTTTACATCTATTTTTCCATCAATTTGTATTATAAGTGCTATACCAACTTTAAACACAGGTATTTTTATATAAAGAGCAGCATATACATTCTGGAATACCAGAAAAAGGTTAGGATAACTGTTCAAATAGAAAATACTGAATAGTGATCTTCCATCTGGGTGCCAAAACTTAAGCAGAGTTGAATCAATGATTGCCACAGAGCTTTTTTCCAGCTGCAATGACAAAGTAAAGCAAACTCTAGCAACTACATTAGAGTGGTATGGTTTCTATGGAAATCAATCCAGTATATCAATACATGTTTCTCAACAAGAATTGGAACAGAAGCATAGTTATCATATAGGAGTTAAATTTTGCTTGAAAAATTGCCAGTCAGCCTAGTTAATTAGAGGCCTTATTTCACTGAAAGTAAACATGTAATAAACAGATATGGCAAGCTACCAATAAGGCAGACCGACCTTGTGAGGGTGGACATCATCGAAAACATGAGCCTGACCCCCGTAAAATATAGTCATCTGGCGGCTGGAAGATTTTTGGCCATGTTGACTGCAACCAATACCAAAATGAACCAAAATCAAGTAGCTTCTCCATTTTGTGAGAGGGACCAAAAGTAGAAAGAACCAAGGTGGAAAGATTTACCTTGGAAGTGTCGATGATTCGGGGTCCACTACATTACTTACAGTCTTTGTCCTGCTTCCACCAAGAAACCCTGCAGATGATGATTTCTCAATGCCCAAAGCAGTTGGGTTTATGGAACTTAAAATGCCAGGGCCCTTAATTCCTGTTCTAGATCCTTCATCAGCAGCTGACTGAGAAATAAATGAAGGACCGGCATTGGCATCCCTCATTTTGTTTGAGGCTATTTGGTGTACAAACGGCGTCAGTTGACCTCCACGTGGGGGATGCTGCATGGAAGGGCCAACATTCATGAGTAAAGATCGTTCCCATTTATTGGCATCAAGCTTGGAACTTGTAGGAGGCTGAAATAGAGAAGCAGACATTGGCTTCAGCGACTGCATACCGAGCAACACTTCATCATCATTTGGCCTTCTAAGCTTCTCTCCTCCGGCAGCACTACGAAGGACCTGTATCAAAATAGAACTTTTAGATATCAATGAGTACAGGAGACAAATCAAGAGCACCTTTTTCTTATTCAGTAATTGTAAACACAGGATAGGAAAAAAGAATTATTCAGAATTTCAATCAAACCTTCATCAAATGAGAGTTTTGAAAGGACTCAGGGACCATTTGGAAGGCATCTCTGGAGGAACCCATAAAAGTAGAATCAGAATTGCTTCTCTTGTTTCCCACTAATCTGTTGCTTATCTCGGTGCCAGAAAAATCACTTCGTGGACCATAGTATGGAACCCCTTCAAGATGATTCCCTACCTGTTTTTCTATCAAATTGATGAGGGGAAATACATTACATTTATAGAAACAAGAACCATTAAAAGATTTCTTTAAGTAAGCAAGCATATCTACTCAATAGTAATGCCTTATAGTTTTCACTATAATTGACAAGACAGAAGTCACAACCATAGTTTCACTCTAATTGTTATTCAAAATGATTGATTAAATTCAGCACTCCAAGATGTAAAATGAAAAAGGTGGCCACTCATTAAGATTATTAGCAAAAACCCAATGAAAAATAACAAATGCAGAAAAATGAAAAAGAGAATCAAGCCCAAAACAATGGTGTAAAGCCATTGGAACAACTCCAACGCAGAATAAACGCTGCCATTAATTAAATTTACATTACCCAAAATTAAAACAAAAAATTAAAAAGCTACTACTATGTTAAGCTAAATACTCTAGACTGAAAGCTTAGGATAATGAAGGAAACAACTATTTAGGGAAAATAAATAAATAGAACAAAAATTCCAAAGACACACAAAAATTATGTTATTAAACCATAAGAATCAACCTACCCTAACACCTGAGAGAGAGAGAGAGAGAGAAATAGAGAGAACAACACCAATGGATGAGAATTGATGCATAGAAACAGATCACAAGTAACAAAACAATGCTCTTCAAAATATTTTTTTTTTCATTTTCAAAAAATAATTTCATAATGCGCTTATGATGAAAAGAAGTTTTTCTTAAATTATTTATTTAAAAGAATTCACTGAAAAGTGTGAACTAAGTATGGAAAAAAGTGGAGTTACCAAGTTAGAAAGAACAAAAAGATTGCATTTTAAGGTTAAACTCAAATGGCGGGTTGGAAGGGGGTACTACTACTAAGTCGGTAACTCGGTGAGTGAGTGACTCACCGGAAGCGATGTCGGAGGCGGCGGAGGAGGAGAAGGGGCCGCGTGCAGCGGCGGAGGAAGAGGAAGGTGAGAGGTCAGTAGAGAGGCGTATATCGTTGTTGGGCTTCATGCCGAGAAAGTCATGGAGAACATGGTGGTGTTGTTTTTGGGTGGTGCTACCACCGCCATTGTTGTTGTTGTGATGATGGTGGTGTTGCTGTGGCTGTGGCTGTGGCTGTGCCATTTCTCTCTCATCAACTCCATCTTCTCATCACCATCATCATCATCATTCAGAGAAAGAGAGAGAACAAGGGGAACAAACACAAACAGGTTAAAAGAGAGAGAGAGAAAGAGAGAGAGAATAAGTGTTTATAGTGTGTCTGTGACACAAAATGTGAGCCAGGATTAAAAAAAATCTAGAAAGAAAAATTAAAAAAAAATTAACTATTTTGTGCTCTAAACACGTATTTTAAAAATATAATAATAATATTTATAAAATATTTTTTACTGTATTTTTAATTTATGTTTTTAAAATATAAATTAGTAAAATTAAAAAAAATAAAAGATTATTAAAATTTGTTATTTTTTATTAAAAATTAGTAATTAATATTTAAAAGAATAAGTTAAAATTAAATTAAGGACTAAAAATAGTTATTAATAACAATAAATTTCAATAATCTTTTCTAATGTTTCTCTAAAAAAATTTTAAAAATAATAAAATATAGAATATTTGTTAACATTGTCTAATTTACTCATGATTGGATAATTTTTATAAATATTCAATGTTTTTTGCAAGTATTTTTGTTATTTTCTTTGCTTTGATAATTTTCTCCACGTTAAAAAATTATTGAAATTTATTTTAAGAATAATGATAATATTATATGATTAGTAAATATTTTTATTTTTTATTAGTACTTGACTAGTAATAATTTATATCTATATTTATAAGAGTTTTACATGTAAAGAATATATAGTTAATATCTTTAAATAATAACTAAAAATATTAAAAATTATATTATTGATCCTAAGAATTTTTCTTATTTTAATATAGTTAACCTAGTTACAACTTACAAAAAGCAAGAGGTTTCTCACCTTGAAAATAATAAATTTGAAGTTTTTTTTATCTCCTTTTAGTAGCAATTTAGCATCTAATTAGTTAACAGATAAAATATAAAAAATAATAAATTATAAAAGTTTAATTTAATCTTATTTATAAAAAATTTAGAAAAAATATAATAAAAAAATATGATTATAAAAAATTAATAATAATAATAAAATAAAAAATAAAAAATAAATTATACTTTTTATTAATATCTCAAAAAATATGAAATATATTATCTAATATTTTAAAATATGATATTTTATGTTTCAAATATAATTTTATGTTTTAGTTTTTAGTGTTTGTGTCGATAAACAAACGTAACTTGATGGATAAATTTGTTCTTTTTTAATGTTATTAAATTCTTAGAATTTTATGTAGTAAAATAAAATAGATTATGAAAGAGATAGTAATAATTTTTTTTTACTTAAATTAATAGAACTTTTTGAAATAAATTCTCGTTAACAATCAAAATCAGAAGGCGCAAACCAAAAGCAAAATAATACTTTTTTTAATAAAAATTTGTATTTTTTTTTAAAGATAATAGGTTATATTTCAGTAATTATTGAAAAATGAAATACAAAGATGTTTAAAAACAGGACAGTATAATAAAAGGTGGGGATTTCTCAAAAGCACTACACTGAAGGTATTCATCCAACGGTGCGTGGTCGAAAAACAAAGAAAAAATCTTAAAGAAGAAAGAATGATAAATCAAATTGAATGCAACTAAGAACTTTCCTCATGGATATGACGACTTAAACTGTGAGTTCTTTGGATTTCACTGAGCAACATAGAAGTAGAACCTTTAAAAATTAACTGGTTGCGAACTTTCCAGCAATTCCAGCAAATGATGACAAGCAATTGAGAATTACAGTCAACATTCTTCAACGGGTTAAGTATCTCTGTTGATGCAGTTCACCATGTTCAAAAGTTGTTAGGACTCTGAGGAGGAAGACAATCACAAAAATAATTATGAGACCATACGTCTTTAATTCTAGAGCAATCGATTAAACAATAAATAACTGTTTCTGTTTCTATTTGTATTTTAATTATTCTAAGAACAAATATGTTAATTAAATTTGTTCAAGAAAAAAATAAATACAAGCTCAATTTAGTCTTCGAAATTAAACACGGTAACTAATATGATTTCGAGTCAAATTTTATTACGATTATGTTAGCTTAGTATTGTGTGACAACAAACTATATTGAATCTATTTCTATATATGAAAATAGAAACCAAAGTGATGAAGATTAATGGTGGTAATTTACCGAGGAGTGATGAACAAAAAATTTGCAAAATAGAATAAAAAAAAGTTCGATACTCAAATAATTATAAGTATAAAAGGTGGTGATGATAGGCATATGCAGGTGCGTATAAGAGACGGAAAATTTTGTACCCAACTTAGTAGGGTGTCCCAAAATAGTCCTTATCATGTTTTTATCTGTATAATAATGGTGTTATGTTACAAAATCATAAATAAAAACAATATGAGGAAGATGAACACGTTAATTATCTTAAACATATGTGTTAGATAAGATTTTAAAGGGCGTGATAATCGAATTAATTATTATAATTCTGAATAGAATTAAACTTTAAAACTATTTTTTTTTAAATCAACAAAAATATGTATTAAAGAGTTTGAAATGAACAAAAATTTACTCTAAGTTTATAAATATTAAAATACACCTAAAAAAATTAATTTCAATGAACAAAAATATATTCTAAACTTTACAAACACACTAATGACATGACATTTTTGTCCATAAAAATTAATTTTTTTAGTATATTTCGATAATTTTTTATTTTTTATGTGCATTTTGAAAGAAAAAGACAAAAAAAATTTTAATTTTTAATTAAAAAATACATAAATTTTTTACTAATTAAAAATATAAAAATTTTTCTAATCTTCTAAAATACGAGACATTTAAATTTCTTCGTCTAAAATATATAAAGATAAATTAATTTTTCAAAAGAATTTAGATGTCTCGTATTTTAAAAAATAAATAATATTTTTATATTCTCAATTAATCAAGTCTTCAAGATGAAAAATAAAAAATTTAGTTATAATTTACTTGTACGTTTATAGTTTTTCTTATTTTGTTGTTTTTAATAAGGGATTTTTTATCTATCCATCACTGCTTTTAGAATTAATTATCAAAGAAAAAGTATAAGGAGACAATAAAATATTTTTACAATATATACAGTAGAGTTTTAGGGATGTCCGATTCAGTATTAGAGATATAACCATTAATGTTACTTTTTCCCATTAACTGAAACTTTTAGGATAAGTGATATTATGACATGATATCAGAGCTCTAGATCCGAAAGGTCGAGAATTCGATCTTTAGTAAATCCAAAATCAATTTAAGTTTTTGGTTATTCTGAATAGTATGAATGATATTCATTTTTTAACTCATATAACCTGTTATACATATTATACAAATATTTTATTGACTCTCTAAGAGTACTCATTATCAAATGGTCATAGATTTTGAACAAGGATGGAAAGCAACTTGGCTATTACTACGCCAAACGATATCTTATTATATATTATGTTTTTTTTAAATATATTACATAATCATATATTAT
>NC_029779.3:44902150-44902880 GCF_000817695.3 Arachis duranensis | reverse complement strand
CTGAGAAACTCCGTGGGTTGGGCATGTTGACGTGAGTATGTAATAAATAAACTTGTAATCTTTGTCAGATTTTGTTCTTTGAGAGAGAGAGGGTAATTCTCACATAATTGGAGTAATAATGGGTATTAAATCCACAATTTCAGAACATTAAATTCCGTTAATCCGTTTAGATGTGATTACGTTACTTTTTCTCCTCATTAGTAGCGTATAATTAGCATTACGACATAATAATTATCAAAATCAGCTCTAATCTCAAAAAATTTAATATGCAATATAATTTTTGGTCAAATTCTTCTATTATTCACTAACGACATGACACGATAATAGACAGATCAATTCTTGATTGAAAATTGTGATGGACAAATCAGTCTTTATAACTGTTTTAAAAATTATATGGACTTATCAATCTCTATATAGTTATTTTAAAAATGAGATAAACAAATTAATCTTATATCTATTTCATAAGATAAAAACGTTTACAACGTCTTTTTTTAAAGATATTTTTAATAATTAAAATTTAACACATATAATCGATTAAATTATATTATTTTTGTTAAAATTAAGTCAAACAAATTAATTTAAACAAAAAATGGTAAATCAAATTTTGAATTTGTCTAAATTAATGTTATTTTTTATAAAAAATGACTATAATATTCTTATTATAAAAAATAACTAAATATCCCTATTATATATATATATATATTAATTTTAAAAATTCTAAATTCTAGTC
>NC_029779.3:44870269-44902089 GCF_000817695.3 Arachis duranensis | reverse complement strand
ATTTTTTATAAAAAAAATAAATTTAGATTAGTTTAAAATTTGATTTACTATTTTTTTATCAAATTAATTTATCTGACTTAATCTTGACAAAAATAACACAGTTTAATCGATTATATATACTAATTAATACGATTTAATCGATTATATATACTAAATTTTAATTATTAAAAAACATCTTTAAAATAAAATATTTTAAATGTTTTATTTGAGTGACTCCCGTTTCTCAAACGATATCAAATATTATTCTCCCTTATAACTTCCACTCAACTTCAGAGACGCTGTTACCCAATCAATCTCATAAAAGTTTTGTCAACATAACTTTTTTTTCCCCTTCTCTTTAGTCAAAAAGATTATCAAAACTAATCATAAAATATTGAAAGAAACCAACAATACTCACAAATGATTTAAACAAATTTAGCCAACCATATGAATCCCTGTATTTGTATCAAGATAACCAAATTAAATTAAAGTTGTCACCATTTGCCATTTATTTCTTCTCCTTCCTCCATAACCTCTTTCCACTTCTTCATTCCATATCTTCCTCTTAATGTTAAAACAAACAATTCAAAACCTCATTGCTTTCAATAAATATTACCCATGGGTTCCTTTTGAAATTGTTGGCTTTATTTTTCTTTTCCTTTATTTGGAGCCTTTGATTGGCATTTCTCTAGAATGAGACACACAGAAGCCACCAATTTCTGGCTTTGCACAATGGATTCTAGTGAAATTATTGGGATTATTTTCAAAGGAGGAAAAGAAAATAATTAATAATAAAAAAGAGTGTGAGATATATTTTAGGATTGTTCTAGTGATAAAAATTTTTTTACATGTGTAAGCATTGTAATGTTACTCAATGGAGATAGTTTAAAACAAGGGGTCACAAAATAAATGATGCTATACATCTTAATTGGAAAGTGTATATAAATTAAACGAACAAACGAATTTGTCTAAACTGACATATATTATGAACTTAATGTGGATAAAACTTTTGTTAATTGAAGAGCATTTAAAAATCCTCTCTTTAGACAAAAATGTTATTTGATTTTTTTTTTTTTTTAATACTAAGATATTCATAAACGTGTTGTTTTCACAAATAATATCTTAATTCTTAAATCAGTTTCTAAAAATTTTTTTAGTTGGACATTTTAATTCTCAAATAAATTTTAATTATTAAATTAATCTTCATTTTTATTTCGTTAGATCAGTTTCTATATTATATTATTCGTCCATCTAATAAAGAGACTATCTTAAAATTTTAAAATTTTTTAAAACTATTTATGTCTTTATTTAATAATAACATAAACTGATTTGTTTAATTTTTTAATCAAAAATTGATATAAAAATTAATTTATCTAATAAAATAAAAAATAAAGGATTGATTTTGATTAAAATTTATTGAGAATTAAATTATTCGATTAAAAATGTTTAGAGATGGCTTTGAGATATTACTATTTGTTTTGGCTAAGGTTCAAAAAATCGGACCGGTCATCAAACCATTCTAGTCATTGATTTATTGGTTTATTAGTCTAACCGGTTCAACCGATGGTTCAGCTAGAAAAATCGTTTTAGAATAGAATAATAAATAAATTATAAATACACATCTTAAAATATAATTATAGTCTGATATAAATCTTAAAATATCTTCGAAATTTAAAACACTACATAAAATATCATCAACCAAATACATATGATCTTATCAAAATCCAAACTCAAAAGTTAAATAGTAATAAAAGCATATCTAAATATTAAATCACAACTACATGGTTTATCAATCATCAAAATCTGCAAGAACTTATTGCAAATCTGCTTCGGTGGGATGATTTTCACCTTCATTCCCACCCTATTAAGCAGAAGAATCAAGAGATGCAGCATAAAGACCACTACTACTACCGCCACTTTGATATAAATCAGCATCAATTTCACCTAATAAAATAGACATGTTATCATTATATTATAAACTAACAACATTCTAATAAATCATTAGAAACTAAATATACTATACTCACGCAATAAGTCATCTACATTACTAGGAAGATCATGCTCTTTCTCTACAACTTCTTCAGTCACCCAAAAGTCAACTTGACTGATGCTTTCATAATCAATTGGATCATATTGTGTCTTTTGCTTTCTTTTTTCTTTTTCCTTCCTAAAAAGTTAAATACAATATATGAAGATTTAATAATTTACAAATTTGTTATGATAAAGATTACAAATGAAACAATATATTATTTCATGAAACATATATTACCTGGATTTAAGACGCAAATTATAGGTAACATAAATAATGTCATTCAGTCTATCATACTCCAATCTATTTCTTCTTCTTGTATGAATCTGGTCAAAAAGGCTCCAATTTCTCTCACACCCAAAAGAAGCAGATGCTTGGCTAAGAATGCGAACAGCTATCTTTTGTAAACATGGAGCAGAGCCTCTGAATAACCTCTACCATTTCACTACCAATTATAAAACCATAACATATTAGAAGATATCAATTAAGAATATAGGAGCATAAAACAAGTTACTATTAATTAAACAAATATTCAGCCATATTCTTACTAGACTTAAATTCAGATGCAGCTCGAATAGCTTCTTGTCTATCAAAACTTTCCTTGCGACCTCTATATAAATGTATTTCTTTCATTGCCTGAACTGAATCCAAATTGTTACACTTGCAATACAAGGTAACAAGATCAAGCAAACCTCGCATAACATTAGGTTCTTCTTTATAATTTTCATTAAAAAAGAAGTTAGGATTCAAGAAGTAAGCTGCCGCTGAAGATATTTCTTCAAATACTTGTCCCATCTTGAGTTGATAATATCTGTGTATGGCTGATATGCAGTCTTGGATTGCATAAACATCTCCTTAATTGCATCTTCTGCCCTTAGCATTCCTTCATAAATATATCCCAAAGATGGTTTGTCATCAGCATCAACAACCCTCAACAAGTAAATCAGAGGGCCCACAAGTTTACATACAGTAAAGCAATCGTCCCAAAATTTTCAGTCCAGAATAATAGCACTCACAGCTCTACCAGTAGCACTCCTTCCTAATTTGTATCAGTGAAAATTGAATCTACAACCAATTGTTGCAACTCTTTTTTACGGTCAAAGATGCTCTTCAATGTAATAAACACAGTTGCAAAAATGGGTTGCACCAGGACGTACAATTTCTCTCCAATGAGGTCTTTGTCTTAGCCAAGATAAGAAAACGGTATGATTGTACACAAATACTATGATCTTTGAAGCACGTGTTGCAAGGTTAGAAATATGCGCCATGCTGCTTATATCTTTTAAAATAAGATTAAGGCAATGAGCAGCACATCGTGACCAATAGATATTATCATATTTTCTATTGATAAGCCTACCAGCAGCAACATAATTGACCGCATTGTCAGTCACAACATGCACAATATTATTTGGGCCAATCCATTCAATTACCTCAGAAAATAAATTACACAAGTGTGAAGCATTTTTTACCATACTGGAAGCATCTACTGATTTCACGAAGCACAAACCTTTAGAACAATATACCAAGAAATTAATTAACGTTCTTTGTCTTTGATCTGTCTAACCATCAGCCATGAGGGTACATCCAGTTTCCTTCCATGCACTCCTATAACTATCAACTAGCATTTGGCTTTCTCTTTTAAGATCAGCCTACAAATGAACCCTTAACTTATCATAAGAAGGCCCTTTGTAACCAGGTCCAATACCAGCAACACCATCCAGCATATCTTGAAAATATGGCGACATCACAGCATTAAATAGAATTTTACAATCCAAAAGCCACCGAGCAAATCGTTTATCAACCTCGTGTATTGCCTCTTTGTTTTGCATAACACTTTTAATACTTGGTTGAGCTCCTGAAGTTGTTCTTGGTGCAAACATAGGATGAATGACTGAGGCTTTTTTCTTTGGATCGCCTCCAACTTCTTGCTGATTCGAGGTACACTGCTGTTCCTGTTCTTCTTGAGCTATTGCCTCATCAATTGCATCCTCTACCTCATCACCACCCTCTTCACCAAAACTTACTTTTCTTTTCTTCTTGTTGGTCTAAATATCTTTCAACAAACTTTCCATCTGTTTTTCCACATCACATGGAACTTTAGGACATTTTTTCACATCTCCAGTAATCTTTGCTAGATGTTTCTTCATCCTGTGAATTTCACCTCCATTGAAAACTTGTAGGCAAAATAAATATTGATATTGTGATTTTTCATTCACCATTTGTAGAGCAACATATTTTAAAGCTAAATCTGTTTTTCTCCTAAGGTTAGAAGAACCTTGTGACTGACTATCGTTAGCACTACGGGAATTAGGATTAGCAGCATCATTCGGAATAGGAGTATCGGCAGGCATGTTATTATTCACAGAAGCATTGTTATCAGCAGTTGCTTCTTGATTAATACTATCTTCCATAAATAAAATTAATAAAACATATATGAAATTAAAAACAGCCACAGCAATAAACATTAACAATTCTGCCTACACAATGAACATTAACAATTCTACCTACAGCAATTCTGCCTACAGCAATTCAGCCAGTCAACAATTATGCAAAATCGAGTAAGTTTCCAGCATTAACAAAGTACAAAACAGAGTAACAAATTTCAGCTTATTTAGCAAAGGAACGAATAGAAATTGAGCAACAAATTTCAGCTTATTTACAAAATAGAGTAACAAATTTGAGCAAAGGAACGAACAGAAATTAAGCTACAAACAGAAATTGAGCAACAAATTTCAGCTTATTTACAAAAATAGAGTAACAAATTTGAGCAGAGGAACGAACAAAAATTGAGCTACAAACAGAAATTGAGCTGCAAGATACAAGACCAGCCAGTTAAATTTTAGATTATTTATTTCTCACCATAACCAACAAACAGAGGAAATTCACAATTAAACTGAAATCTGAGTTCACAGAGGAAGTCAAAGTTCACAGAGTATCAATTTCACAGAGGAAGTTCACAGAGGCAAAGAACAAAGAAGATGAGCAGAGGACGAGTCACTCACCTGGGGTCGACGAAGGGCTACTGGGGTTGACTGTTGAGGACCGCGCGACGATGAAGACGATGAGAGGACTACTGCCTGCTGATGTTGAGAAGATGAAGACGATGGAGATAGAGAGCTACTGGGTAGGGAACCAGGTGAAGATAAAGGGTTACTTGGGCTGAGGACCAGGCGACGCGGTGGCGCTGATGACCTGAGACCGCGGCGACGAAGGAGGGCGACTGGGCGGCTAGGGTTCACTCTTCTCTTAATGTGAGTTGATTCAAAATCAGATGAATCATGAATGAATGGGGTCGAGGGAAGAAAGGGGGTGGGGTGCTCCATGAGCGGGGTTGGGTCGGGTTTAGGGTTTTTTGAAAAACAATAAAACGGCGTCGTTTATGCAGAACCGGCTGGCCACCGGTTCGGCCCAACCGACCGATTTTTGGCCGGTTCACCAGTTCTTCAGCAGTTCTTTCCAGCACGGTTTCTACAGGAAGACCGAACCGTTTGCGTTGTCACTTGCCAGTTCGCGGTTAAACCGGTCGAATCGACCGGTCCGGTCCAATTTTCAGAACCTTGATTTTGGCACTACAACTAACTAAAAAAAATATTTATAAATGTAATATCAAAAATATTATTTAATACAAAAAATATTTATTATATATTTATGTAAATATATATATATAATATAATTTATTTTCAATGTGAATTTTATATTTTAATATATATTCTATATTAATATCTGATTTTAGTAATTGATTTGGTATACACCTAATATAATTGATGTAATATACTATAAAGTGGTATGGCTTAATTTAACTAAAACTTCAATAAAAAAGTGTACATGTATCCATTCCCATATGTTATACCATGGCCCCGCCATCTTGTCCATTAACGTTTTTTTAGGGTTGCACAATTATTAGAACCTCATCCTCCTTTCTTTATCCTTAGCTATGAGGGGAGCGGGGAATAATGGAAAGATTCTTGAATTGTGTTTGGTTAGTGTATGTGTAGTTGGAAATTATAGTATCTTTTTGGCTTTTTCTTAGCGTGTCCTTACATGAGTCTCATGAGTGATTATGATAACTACTAATCCAAGTTTAATGTAACTGGTTATAGTTGGAAGTTGGCAAATCTTTTAGCTCTTAAATTATATAATAAATAATGGATTTTGCTTATAATAATGAGTGTTTTCAAATTCAATTCGACCCACTTTCAATGTTGGTGGTGGTTCAATCAATCTTTCATAGTCACATAATTGGTGGGTCAGGAGAAAAAAATTGATTGAATAATAGAAAATCATCAATTCAAATAATGTAGTGAAACCACTCACAAAAATATTGTTAAACAATCAATTCTTTTAATTTGTCTGAAGAATCACAATCCTTAAATATATAGATATTAAGTATGGAAATCTCTAATCAAAGGAGTTAAAATCAAAGTTATAAAAATCGAATCACACATCCAATCAATTTAGTTATTTGTTTATTAATTTAAAAGTTTAATCAGTTTAATATGTGATTCAATTAAACAATTGACTTATAATAAAATAATATATAAAAATATAAAATTATAAATTTTTTAATATAAATTTTAAAAATATAATACCAATCAAAATCTCATAATTTTATGTAAATATAAGACAATAATTAAATAAAAAAAATCAATTATCATAAATTAATATAAAAATTTATATATGCGCGCATAAAATCCATTATAATATATATTATGATAAGTAAAATTTATGATTAAAATAAATAAATAATAAAAAACCAAGTAACTTTTTTATGTAAAATCTGTGAACAGTGTTACATAACATAAAACATCACCTACCGTGTAACTTCAAGAAACGTAATCCAATACATTAAATTAAACCTAAAATAAAAGCTGAAAGCCTGAAATAACAAATATTAAAACTAAGTCCAATACCAAATACCTAAATATTTAGTCCAGCTAGTTTTTAGAACCTTATTAAAACAACTACCATATGTTTTATAAGAATTAAAAATCAACCGCTTACTTTAAAATATAGAAGAATCACGTTTATATTTATAAATAAGGAAAAATCTAGGGGTCAGCAATTTTATTGCATTTTAGCCAGCATGTAATCAACAAAGAAATGTGAGTCATTTGATGAAATCTCACATCAATCTCACACAATCAAATCATCATTGATGACTAGTTGATGGCTACTAATAACAAATGTTGCTGGCCCCTAACATTGCCCTTATAATAAAATTTTATATACATTTGAGAATTTTATTATTATTAGAATAAATGTACGAATGATATTATTTTGTATTGAACATTTTTATACTACTGCTTTAACTCATGTTGAACCGCAATATAATTTAAAAACTTTAGATATTATTTACTCAAGTATTTTCAAGACTAAGAAGTGACTTTGATTAGATCACAACAATCTAAACAATCTTAGATATTTTTCTAACTTTTCAAGTAATACTAATATTCGATATCATCTTAATCTAAAAAATTATATATTATTGCTTCAAGCTAAAAAATAATTTGATTATTGGACATCCCCTTAATAAAAAATCTTAGATACTCTTCCAACATTTTCAGACAAGATTCAAATTAAATTGCAGTTAAACCTAAGAACTTTAGATACTATTTTTTCTCAAGTCTTTTTAGGTTAAGTTTTGGCTTAAATTAAATAATTCACCAACCTAAAAACCTTAAATATTATCTTAAGTCTCAAATTAGACTACAACCTAACCTAAGAACTTTATATATATTTTTTAAGTCTTCTCAGTCAAAGGATCACTTACTGATAAAAGTAATTGTGGAGTCTAAGGACTCACAATTATGTAAACCAGCCAAAAAGATGTTCTCAACTTCTAAAATTAAATTGACAAATTCTTTCTTAATTTCATAAGATAGTTCTAAGATGTTATTTAGAAAATCGAAACATATATTAGATGTACTCAAATACTGATGAGTGTATGTCGGTACTCACAGTAATATAGGAGTGTTGTGAAAGTTTTTCAACTTTACAACTTTATATACAAATAATCTTAGAAAAATGTTGAGTATCGTCAGAATTATCATAAAAAAATGAATAAAATTCGACAGTATAAACTTTGTTGATAATTAATTATCGTCGAATTTTTTTGTTCAAAAAT
This sequence comes from Arachis duranensis, assembly GCF_000817695.3. Lineage (NCBI taxonomy): Eukaryota > Viridiplantae > Streptophyta > Magnoliopsida > Fabales > Fabaceae > Arachis > Arachis duranensis. The sequence goes on along the minus strand of NC_029779.3, from coordinate 44,893,957 downwards.
AAGTATTGTCAGATTCTGTGACAAATTACTTACCCGAAAAAATTATTTGAATACCGGCGAATTTTTTCGACGGTAAAGGTGGTACCACAATATTTTGTTTTTCGCACTATTACCATCGAATTATGCTCTCGGTAAATCTGACAATAATGTCAATTTTTTATTAATTTTTATTTTTATTTAAATTTATTTTTCACATAATTAGTGATCAAATTATAAATAATAGAAACCAATTATATAATATGAAATATCAAATGTTCAAATAAATTAAAAGTCAAATAAATCAAACACAATAAAACAGTAAAACAAAGCCATAATCACTAAAGATTTTGCTAGTCGTCGTCGTCATTCCTGTGGTCCTGTTAAGGCGACGGAGAAGACGATGATGGCTGTGTCCCACGAGCAGCTGCCACTAGCAGCGCCGCTGCCATTGGCATGCATCTGAGCCTGATACACTGCCATCTGTTGCTCCATCTGCTTAAGCCGCTCCAGCTGCTCCCTAAATTCCAACCTGAGCTCATCTGTGTCTGTCATGCATGTGAGGATCTTCTGATACCTCTCTCAATTCTCATTCAGCTCATAAGCCTATTCGTGAAGACTCTAGGTGAGCTCCTGCACCTGCAACCTAAAATCAATGCCTTTGTCAGGATCGACGGCTCGACTGGTGGTAGAGGTAGACGATGGCTTCAACGTGGAGGTATGGAGGCTACTGGTGAAGAACAACCCAGTTCGTATACACGGTTCTTGTACGCCACAGAGGCGGTCTCGCGCCAAACTGCATCGGGACCAACGACAGAAGCCACAAAGCCACTAGTGTCTTCCCCACTTTGCTGAGATTGCTGAGTTGCGGCCTCCAGTCTCTACACGTAAGACTCTTGTGTAACACATATTATTATGATTAGGATAACAGATGTGTAGTTAATTGAAAATTTTATATCACAAGATCAAATATTTACTCATATAATGATACGCAGACCGCTGATCAGCAAATTTTGCCTTGTTCTCCTTCAAAGTGTGGGTGTACTTGAAGGTCTCCGCCAACGTTGCATCGCGATCCAACAACTTCGACTACACATGTTGCATTGAAACAATATGTTAGGATGCCTACTAATAATATGTTAAAGAATATAACTAAATTAATAACAAAATTAGAGAATCTACATACCAGCCTGACCTTGGTCTTCATGAAAGTCGCTGAGCCGCCGATATATTTGGAAGACCTAACCGATGCCCTACTAGCTCTATTTGTGAGACGTTGATACTTGAACCCCTCATCGGTCTCCCAGTGAACATACAAAACCTTCTTGATTTCTGAGCGGATCTAAGAAGTGAGGTGGTCGCGCCTCTCATGTACATCCTCCAATATCTGATGCAGTCGCCTTCCCATTCAATGATCGTATATCTTCTTGATGAGGGCATTGTGCTCCTTATCCCATATAAAGTTCTGCTGCACAAAGACACTTTAAAATTTGTTAATCAAAATATATTGTATTAAACAAAATAGAAAATACAAACTAGCTAATAAGTTTTTGCTATATTAAGTTTTTACCACCCACTTATAAAATCATTGCTCTCTAGTCTCAGAGGGGATCTTCTTGTAGCTCGGCCATGGATGGTCATATATCAGCTTGATGACGCTGGTCATCTCCTGAATACATGCGTTATTATTTGGCGGAAACCTATCAATAATTCACAAACAAACCAATACGACAATATAAATTAAAAGTTCATAAGCAAATAGCCATAATATGTAAAGGTTTTTTTAGAAATTTTGACAGAGTTTCGTTTATAACTAGAATGTGCCATAAACTCTATCCATCAACAATTAACTTAAACAACACCATTGTCAACAATCAATGAATCAGTTATATATCAAACACTTTTAGCAGTTCAAATCTACAATTCTAAATCATTTAAAACTAGAATCAATAATCAAGAATCACTAATCACTATATATCAAACATTTCCAGCCGTTTAAACCTACAACCCTAAATCCACTAAAACTAGAATCAGTAATTAAGAATCACTAATCACGATATATCAAACACTTTTAACGGTTCAAACCTACACACCTAAATCCACTAAAACTAGAATCAATAATCAAGAATCACTAATCATGAATTATCAAATACTTGCAGCATATAAAAGACTTAAAGTAGTACTTATGTTGTTCCGCCATCAGGCCAAATCGTCATTTGTACGATGAAAGGTGGTAGAGGGGAATCAGTTGGCTGGCTTCTGTTAGAGGATTCCGGTGTCGCGTTGTTTATCGCTGGAGGCGGCGTCGCCAAGACAGTGGGCTGCTGTGCAGATGAAGGCAGCAGTGTTGGCATAGATACAGGGACATAGTTGGAGTTAGGTACCATGATGAACAATTGTTTTGATGCACTCGCAACCTGTGATGTCACTAGAGTAGTCGGATTAGAGGAAAAAGATTCAGAATTCCCAGGGGTACCAATAGAAACCCTCCCTCTACCATGACCACGACCAATAGGCTAATTCGCAATATCTCTACCTGTTGTCATGTCTGCAAAGAGCATACCAATTAAAAATATACTAAACATATACACAACATCATTCAAAATGCTTAATCAAAATAAACTACATTAAACTTAGTTAAAGAAATACATTATCCGTTTAAATAAAATAAAACATATTAGAAATAAGAAACTAAACTGGAGGAATGATTTGTATAGTATTGAGTATAATCAAATTGTCTATTCAAGTTGTCTGAGAATGATACAATATAGAAAGGTATTTATAGGAGCTAAGAGAATCGTAATAATAAAGACGTAATATTCTATACTAAATATTCAGATATATTAAATAATTCTAATTGATCATAATTGATCTTAATTATATTCTAACATCCCCTCTCAAACTCTCACTTGAGTTTGAAACTTATTTAAAACAACGAAATAAAGAGAAAAAAATGCATAAACTAATAAAACGGGTGCAAACAGAACTGACAGAAGGAAGTGCAGACGGAACTGCTGCTAGTCTGAAGGAAGCGTAGACGAAACTGCCGCTAGTTTGAAAGAAGCGCAGACGGAACTGCCGCTTGTCTGAAGGAAGCACAGACAAAACTGCCGCTTGTCTGAAGGAAGTGCAGACGGAACTGCTAGAAAGAAACGCAGATGGAATTGCCACAAGGAAACATACACAGACGAAACGCAGACGGAACTGCCACGAGAAAACGCAGACAGAATTACCACGAGAGAACGCAGATGTAACTATCACTAGAGAATATAGACGAAACTGCCACGACAGAACGCAAGCGGAACTGCCGAAAGAGAGCGAAAACTATATGATTTCTTTATGAGAATAGGTAAACAGCAATAACAATGGTGTTTGATCATACGACTCGAAAAAAAATGCAACACAGAAAGAAAAAAAAATAGGCTAGTTGGTAAGATGAAAAATCATCAAAGGAGTGACAAAAGGAAAAAAAGAATGTCATAGAAAAAAAATGCAAAGACAACGGTGATTTCACCGCAAGTAAAATAACATATCCTTTTCAAGGAGGATACCATGGCTCTGATATCATGTTAGAATTAAAAAACTAAACTGGAGGAAGGATTTGTATATTATTGAGTGTAATTAAGTTGTCTATTCAAGTTGTCAGGGAATGATACAATATAGAAAGGTATTTATAGGAGTTAAGAGAATCGTAATAATAAAGACGTAATATTCTATACTAAATATTCATATATACTAAATAATTCTAATTGATCCTAATTGATCTTAATTATATTCTAACAAAACAAAAGAGGTAAGTGCACATTCTAACTTCACAAATATTTAGCAATATATATTATTACATGTATAATTTTTTCTGTATGCAAATAAAAAATCATCCATAAGTCATCTAAAATTATATCATATTTGAATTTTTTTAATTTACTTTGATTTTCATCAATATAATTAATTGCACTGACTATGCATAAAATAAAGAACTACTAGAATGATCGAGAATTAATTATTTTATTACATAGAAAATTTAGTTTAACCAAAAATTGACCCGTATTAAAGTAAGTTTAACTAACTTCACAAACATTTAGTAATATGCCTATTTGAACAGAATAACTTGAACTATGTGAAATATATGCATTCAAGCTTGAGCATCACTAATTTACTAAATTTAGTTCCAATTCAAAATCAACCGCACAACAACAATAATATCACATCATTAAAGCATTAGAATTCACAAAAGTCTAATAAGCTAATACGATTCTATCTTAACTATGTAAATTCACTAAACAAAAAAATTATTTCTAACTAAATCATAATACTAATTAATAATTAAAACTTAAATTAATCCTAAATTTAACGAAAACAAAAATAAAAATTTATTTACAGGAGAATGCAAACACAGAGGTGGACGGTGTTGTTGGTGACAGCTGGTAGAACTGGATGGCGGCAAGAGAGAGAGGGGCTGCCAGAGAGGATGCAGCGACGGGGATTAGGTGAGTATAGAGTCTAGGCTAGCCTGGCGCTAGCTTAGGGACTTCTTGAACAGGTCAGGGCCTGGGAGGTTGTAAGTATATATAAGTATATAGTTATTATCTAGCTATATCTAGGGGTGTTCTAACTAAGATCTATATTCTAATAAAGGCTGGATAACTGAATGTTGTTAACTGCTTGAGATGTATTTAAGTGTGGTTGTTCATAACTATTTTATCTGTTATTATTTGTGAATTTATTATGCGTGATTCCGTTTATTAATCCAAACGTTTTGAAAAAAAAAACATCTCGCTAAATAACTACGCTTTTAACAACAAATCAGGCTCATATAATAAATAATAGACAATAATTAAGAAGACAAGTTGGTAGCGCTCAGTTTCCGGTATGATATAGACATAATAAAAATTGAGTCGTTACAATCTAAGCCTTGATGAATGATAGTAAATGCACATTGATCTTTCTTTTTTTTATTTTCCAATTCATCCTTCTGAGCTTTTGTTAGCTTCTCCACATTTTCTGGTTCTACATAGCCTTTCTCAACCATCTCCCACACTCGTTGAGCACCGAGAATTGCTTTCATTCGAGATGCCCAATTATCATAGATGAGTCTAGATAATTGTGGGTATTTAAAAGATGATTCCTTTTGACAAAGACATTTTATAAGTGGATCTGATGCCACTTTATTGGAAAATAAAAGAACAAAGTACACAGACTCACGAAGAATATATAAAATGAGGAGAAATGTATTGAATATATTTGTTGTGTGTATTTTATGAAATAATTACATACATGTTTATACTTCTCTTTGACATCTAAATTTTAACACATTCTAAATAAACAATGCTTTAAAATAAAACTACATACAGACAACTATTTAAACAGTGGTTTCTATCAATTTTTAATAGAAACTACCAAACCAGTTTCCCCAAAAATGAGAGATTGAAGACCTTTACTATCTGATTTATCATTCCAGACAAATTGGCCCACACAATTATCTGTGTCCATAAATATCATCGATGGAAATTGGTACATTTGCATTCTATAAATTGGAATAGAAGCCATCGCCGATTTGGCAAGACAAATTCGGAAGCCCTATTGAGGAATTGACCCTTCCAAGAGGCTAATCTTCGACAAATCTTGTATGTGACATCTTGGAAAGCAACTCTAGAGGACCTAGCATGACAAAGAGGAACCCCAAGTATTTACCTATGGAATTGGTGGAACGAATATAAGATATACCCATAAACATCTCCTTGTATTCTCTAAAAACATTAGATGAATGAACAACGTTTGATTTTTCAAAATTAATTTTTATACCAAATGCTTTGCAGAAAAGATTCAAAGCATTCAGGATAAACTGCAGACGTGATCTCTTAGCCTTATAAAAGAGAATGATGTCATCTACAAATATCAAGTGAGATGTTGTTAGGCCACCTTTAGAGATAGCCATCGGTCTCCACTTACCCAAATTTACCAAATGAGAAATATTTTATACAAAGTACAAAAATATACCGTGACATAGGCTCTCCTTGTTGTAACCCCCTTTTAAGATGGAACTGTCAAGTGTATTCCCATTCAAAAGAATCAATGGAGATGAAGATCTAATACACCACATAATAAGTTTATTGTCTGGGTTGGAAAACCAAATTTATTAAGAGTTTGTTCTAAGAAATCCCAGTTTATTCTATTGTATATTTTCTCTAGATCAATCTTAAATACAAGAACCCCTTTTATTGGACTTAGTCTTCTTCATATACTGCAATGTCTCTTGAGTAACAATAATATTATCCGAAGTTCTTCTTCTAGGAATAAATCCTCCCTAAAAAAGGCCAATGAAATCTTGAAGAAAAGGCCTCAAACGATTGACAATTAATTTGGTCACCACCTTGTATAACACATTCCATAAACTCCTTCGTACGAGTTGGGTTATCCACTTTTGGAATTAATACTAGTAAAACTTTAAAAAAAGATGCATCCAACTCTTTGCTATTGAAAGCATTATGAACCATCTCCAGACATCAACTTCCATCGTTTTCTAATATTCTTTGAAAAAGAAAGTCTAAAGACCATTAGTTCAGTGGACTTTGAAAGAATTCATCTCCATAATAACCCCCCTAACCTCCTCCTTAGTTACTTCTTTATTCAACTCATCACACGATTCTTGTGGGATTTGAAAGAATTCATCTCCATGATAACCCCCCTAATTTACTTGAAGCTCTGCCTCTTATTGTTTTAAAAAATACGAATCAACCTTTTCCATCTTCAATTGAATTGTTGTAATTTTTTCTCTTACTCTTGTTCTTTTTTTTTTTTTTAAATATTCCCAAAAACCTTCTTATTAAAATTTGAAGCTTCTTCCTTTACTTTGGCAAGGCACTAATTGGATTCAGTTGATTCTCACTCTAAATTTTCTGAACCACACTTTTGAATAAAGGATGTAGAGACCAAGGGTGTGTTTGGCAAACCCGTTTGAAAGGAGAAAAGTACGTTGAAGTTCTTTGAACGCTATATTTTAATGTTTGGCAATCTTTTTTATCTAAACGCAGAAGTGATTTTGCAGCTTAAAAGCACGTTTACTAGAAGCAAAAAATTGTTGCTTCTGCGTTCACTTCAACGTGACTTCACCTTTGATTATTATTATTGGTGTTTTCCAAAAGAGTTTTCATATTTATTTCATTATTGGTGTTTTCCAAAAGAGTTTTCATATTTGTTTCAAGTCATTTCAAATATTTTAAATTTTTTTTAATTTTTAGTTTTTTTTTTTTATATTTTAGTTGTTTTATTAAATTTATTATTTTAATTTTATTATAATATGATTTACGGGAATAATAATAAAAATAAGATTATTGAGAATCTTAAAAACAGTATTAAAATACGTTATTTTATATGTTATTTTTAATTTAATAAATAAATATTAATTTTTATTAAAAAAATTATAACAAATTAAAATATAATTTTATAAAAAATATTATATAAAAAATATACTAAAAGAAGTATAAAAAAGGATTAAATATATTAAAAAATAATATTATAATTTAATATTATATTTTTTTAGTAATTAACTAATTATCTATCTAAAAGTGATTTTAACTAATATTATCTAAACAATTTCATTTTATCAAAATCAATTTTAGTATAAAATTGCCAAACAAAAATCATGTTGGCACAAACTCACTTTTATCCAAAATCAATTTTACAAAATCACTTTTATTCAAACTCCAATTTGGCCAACTCTAATCCAAACACACACCAAGTTGCGTGAAATCAAAAAGTTCCGTTCCCAACCAACTTGTTCTGTGCTTAACTTCTCAAAATAATAAGGCAATATTCTGATCGCAATATGGAGAGATTCTCAACATAAGCCTCCGGATAGAATAGGGTGCATGATTCAGCAGTGAGGATTCTGACAAAATGCCAATTGATCTTAATATATTTTAACACATAAATTTTAAAATGTTTAAAATGTCTTTAAAATATCTAAAATATTTTTATAATCTACTACATCTGAACTAAAAAAAATATTCACACATATAGAGGTTTTACGTATTTGACTAAGACGAATGACATTAAACGTCTACGAATTTATTATATTTGAACATTTTAAGTGAAGTTGTGTCAATTATGACACTAGAAAAAATGGTATAATAATTTTATTTTTTTAATAATATTAATTAGTTGCTAATTTACTATAATTTATTGTTAATAATTGACTTTTTTTAATTTTTTTACTTGTTATGCTATTGGACAACTCAACAAATTAGTTCTTAATATTTTATATTTCAGTTTGTCAATATAATCAATCATAAAAAACTATTTAATTTTTTTTCAATTGATAACACTATTTTTAAACTAATGTTTAGATTAATCTACTTTTTATTTATTTAAAAGAGATAATAAATTTTAGTTGAAAAAAATTATTTAAAAAATTATAACTTTTTAATTATTTTATATAATTTAATAAATAAATATATATTATTTAAATATAATGTTATATTCATAAATGATAAAATTGTTTGCTACAAAAGTTTAATTCATTAATGAACATTTTAAACAATGAAGTTCAATTCAACTCTATAGTTTTACTCATTCAATTTGTAATTTAATCTAATGTTAGGGTTGCAGGGTGTTTGAAAACTCCCTGAAATTAATTCAATCCTATTATTTGAAACAAAAATAATTAAATTAGTTTAGATAAAATTTAATTTAATTTATTTTTTTCTTTCAAAATTAATGCCAATTCAAATAGGTCTGATTTGGAATTTCATTTCATTGAAATTTTACTTAAAATTTAAAATATCTAAAATATTTTTATAATCTAATTATTTATTTTTAACTTTTATCATTCACTCTCTCTCAATGTCTCCTATCCTTCGACATGTACACTCTCTTTTCCTTCACCGCCTTTATTTTCTTCATTTTTTTTCATTCAACTCACTATTTTTTTAAAAGTATACTATGTAAAATATCTACACTTACCAGTCTCCTACGTCTAAAGATTTCAAGTAGTGAAGTTGTGTCAATCATGACATTAGCAAAAAGTGGCATAATTTTGTTATATCTTTATAACATTACTTAGTTGCTATAATTTGCTGCTAATCACTAAGCGGACCAGTGAGTTGACCATTCGACCAATCTAAATTGGTTTACCACTCAACAAGTTAGTTCTTGATAGTTCATATTTATTTATTTTTTGTTTTAAGGTCAAAAAAGATGCCTGATGAGTAAAGAAAGAGCACCTTGATACCTATCTATAAGAATAAGGGGGATATACAAAGTTGCGAAAACTATAGAGGGATTAAACTTATGAGTCATACTATGAAGTTATGGAAAAGGGTGATAGAACGGAGGTTGAGAAAAGAGACACAAGTAACAGATAACCAATTTAGATTTATGCCAGGAAGATCTACCACTGAAGCGATATACCTATTAAGAAGGATGATGGAGAGGTATCGTAGTAATAAAAGGGATCTACATATGGTGTTTATTGATTTGGAAAAAGCGTATAATAGGGTACCAAGGGAGGTTTTATGGAAGGTTTTAGAAAAGAGGAGAGTAAGGATCGCATATATTCAGGCAATTAAATACATGTATGATGGGGCCATAACTAGTGTGAAGACTCAATGTGGTGTGACAGAGAAATTTTCTATTGGTATAGGATTACACCAGAGATCATCCTTAAGTCCATACCTTTTCACATTGGTCTTGGAAGTACTCATAGAGCACATCCAAAAGCCTATGCCATGGTGCATGTTTTTTGCTGATGATATCGTCCTTATGGGAGAATCAAGGGAAGACCTAAATAAGAAGTTGGAGTTATGGAGAGAAGATTTAGAAGTGTATGGTCTGCGCATAAGCCATAACAAGACGGAATATATGGAATGTAAGTTCAGTCTGAGAAGGGAAAACCCAAATATAGAGGTGAAGATTGGAGAAAACATCCTACGAAAAGTTAAAAGTTTTAAGTATCTTGGGTGCATCATACAGGATAATGGAGAGATTGAACATAATGTAAATCATAAGATCCAAGCAGGTTGGTCAAAATGGCGGAGTGCATCTGGTTTTATATGCGACAAAAAAATGCCTTTAAAACTTAAAGGTAAATTCTACCGCACCGCTATAAGACCGGCTATGCTGTATGGTACGGAGTGTTGGGCGGCTAAAGGAGATCATGAATATAAGCTGAGTGTGACAGAGATGAAGATGTTGAGATGGATGAGTGGTCATACGCGATTGGATAAAATAAGGAATGAAGATATAAGGGAGAGAGTTGGAGTAGCACCCATTGTGGAAAAGATGGTTGAATCGCGTCTCAGGTGATTTGGACATGTGAGAAGAAGACCGATAGAACATCCAGTCAGTAGGGTGGATGAGATGGAAGATGGACAAAGGACGAAAGGCAGAGAAAATCCTAAGAAGACCATCCATGAGGTGGTCAAACGAGATATACATGTAAACGGTCTCTCTGTAGACATGATACATGACAGAGCATAATAGCGTCGTTTGATTCATGTAGCCGATCCCACTTAGTGGGACAAGGCTTTGTTGTTGTTTGTTGTTGTTGTTATTGGTTTGCCATTGTAATCAATCATAAAGAACTATTTATTTTTTAATTAATAATAATATTTGTTAAACTTAATGTTTTTAGATTAATCCAACTGTTTTTAAAAGAAGTGAACAAATTTTAGTTGAAAAAATTTTAGTTAAAAAATACAATCTTTTTATTTATTTCATATAATTTAATAAATAAGTATATTTATTATTTAAATACAAAAATACTATTCATCATCCACCAATAAATTTGTGTATAAATACATATGTGATTTAATTTATTTTCAAATATTTGTATTTTAACATGTATTTTATACTAGTTGCTGGTTTTAGTGTATATGTAACATAGTCAATTTAAACATAATATTATATTATTAAAGGGTAAAATTGTCTACTACAAAATTTTAATTCATTCGATAAACATTTTAAATATTAAAATTCAATTCAATTCTAAAATTTTATTAATTCATTTCAAATATTAAAATTGAATTCAATTTAATTCTATCACATTAAAGTTTCCAAATAAAAAAGAGTGCCTTTTCTTTTTTAATTATTTTGTCTGCATTATATTAGAACAATAATAAGTAGTTGTTAGAGTAATGATAAGTAGTTGAGAGTTAGTAGTTGGTAGCTAAATATTTATGAGATTAGTTTGAAATATCCTTATGAGTAACACTCTTTATCATGTAAACAACAACTTTAATACATATCTTTTATTTTCTTATCTCTATTTTTTTATTATGGTATCAGAGCTCTAAAAGAGTCATATTGATACCCATGGTGAAAATTTCAAACCCAAATAACCAGTCTCCATTGTCTTCTTCTCCTCTAATGACAGAATCATCTTCTAACATAGTACAAGATCCCACTAGCCCTTTCTATATTCATCCCAGTGAAAATTCAATCTCTATCCTTGTCACTCATGTCATTACTAGCAATAACTATCATTTTTGGTGTCGATAATTTTCTATGGCCACCATCTCCAAAAATAAATATGGCTTTTTTACTTGTTCTATTCCTTATCCTCTAACAGATGATCCTCTGTTTTTCGATATGGGAGCATTGCAATAATCTGGTGTTGTCTTGGCTATTTCATTCTCTCTACCTCTATTATCCAAAGTGTTGTTTATTTTTCTAATGCCTCTTCTGTATTGACCGACCTTAAAGAGCGTTTTTTCCAAAGTGATCTTCTTAGTATTGCAGAATTACAAGAAGAAATTTATGCTCTTAGATCAGTCATTAACAGAATTTTATACTTGTTTGAAGACATTGTGAGAAGAACTTGATAACTCATGTCTTCTTCCTTAAAGGCCAAAATCATTCGATTCCTTAAAAAGTTCTTTTTCTTGATCCTCTTCTTGTCACCACGGTCTTCACTTTTGTCGTTCAACAGTCAACTTCAAAATGCATATGAGATTTTGGAGGATCAACGAACTATTATTGCTACAGTAGAAGCTCGTTATCCTCCTCTTGGTCTTGGTCGTGGGTATGCCTCTTCAAACCCAGGACATGGCACGGCGGCAGTGGCAGTTTTTCAAAGGTTTGCTCTTATTGTGGTTGAGAGGGGCACATTGTAGACGTTTGTTACAATAAACATGGCTACCCTCCCAGTCATCCGTGCCACCCAAAGAGACAATGATTCCTTGACCATGCTTTTGCCTCCGTTAATGCGTGCCAACACCACCTCCTAGCTCTCTCACGCCGCCAGTTTCCTCTCATGTCCTAGTTCATGAAGAAAGGGTTCCTCATCAGAGAACACATAGAGAGCATACTTTGGGCCTCACTCCAACTCAATACAACATCCTTTTAGCATTTTTGAAAACGACTGAATCTCAATTTTCAGATAGTAAGGATAAAAGCTTCCCACGCTCTAACCAAATTAGGTTTCTTCTGAACCAACTTTGGGTACCTATTATTTGTGTTCATTCCATACTTATTTTATTTTAAATAATTTTACTACACAAACTAATTTTGCAGGTACTTAAAAATCATATTACATCCAATTTATTTTGGTTCATATCTTTTAATTACAGTAGAAAAATTGTGGCTCAGTACCTGGTATGAAAAATTTTCCAAACTTTTAATTTCTTGTGGGGAACAATAGGCTTTATCTGATTACAGTCTTTTTTATCAAATTTATTAGTGCTAAAGTTGCTGTTTTATTAGTGTATGTCAATTCTATTTCTGAGATGACTACCATTAAATCTATTTTAAATCAGCATTTCAAAAGAAGTATTATGCTGATTTATTGAAAAATTCTGGTTTGTTGTGTGCTAAACCAGCATCTGTTACCATGGACAGTTCTACAAAGTTGCATCAAGACAGTAGCCCTTTGCTTCCTGATCCTTTAATTAATCGTCGTCTTATTGACAGCTTCCTCTACCTTACTACTACCCAGCCTGACATCACATACGCAGCAGCTTAGACAATTCGTGGCTTCTCCTGCTAAATCTTATTTTCGTGCAGGAATTTTGAGATACTTGAAGTCTAATCAAGGTAGAGGTCTTTTCTTTTTTCCCTACCTATTCTACGGAAGAGAATATAGGACTCTTGCAAACACCACCTATGACTCCAATGGTTGATTAATATACTGCATTTTCTTTAAATTTCAATTGATCGCACTCCTATTCTTTTCCGCGATAATTAGAGTGCTCTATACATCGCATTAAATCCTATTTTTTATGAACAAATTAAATACTTAGAAGTTGACTGTCACGTGGTCCCTCAAAAGGTTCAAACTAGGATAATGAAACTTTTTTTATTAAGTCATTGTCCTCTCATCTCTTTTATCTAATTTCTCAAAACTAGGAGTTCTTAATATTTTTCATCTATTAGAACAATAATAAATAGTTATGTTAGAATATAATAAATAGTTGAGAGTTAGTAATCGACAGTTAAATATTTATGAAATTAATTTAAAATATTTTTATAAATAGCATGACTCTTTATCATATAAACAATAATTTTAATACATATAATCTATTTTCTTATTTCTATTTAATGTATTTAGATAAAATTTGGTGACCTTCCGTGAGTAAACCTCCTAGGATAACCTTAGAGCAGAGTTGATCTTCCTTCCCACTCCAGGATTTGGCCATTTAGTTTCAGCTCTTGAACTTGCAAAGATCTTAATCAACTATGACAATGACCTCTCTATCACAATCCTCTACATCAAGTTCCCATTCGCTCCCTGTGCAGATTCACACATCCAATCGGTTGTATCCTCATGGCCTCAAATCAAACTCATTGATATCCCTGAAGTAGAGCCGCCACCGCAGGAGGTTCTAATGAAATCAGTAGAACACTACATCTTAGTCTATCAAACTCATTGATATCCCTGAAGTAGAGCCGCCACCGCAGGAGGTTCTAATGAAATCAGTAGAACACTACATCTTAGTCTTCATGGAGAGCCTCAAACCCCATGTGAAGAACACTATACAAAAGATGTTGTCATCTTATCATGACTCTGATTCAAACCCTGTTATTGGGTTGGTCATGGATTACTTCTGTTTGCCCATGGTTGATGTGGCAAAAGAACTTGGTGTCCCTTCTTACATGTTCATGACATCAAATGTTGGGTTTACTGCTCTCAATGTTGCTCTCCTCGAACGCAAAATCGATGATCCGTTCACCGATTCTGATACTGATTTGTTGATTCCAGGTATATCTAGTCCAGTTCCTTCAAATGTTTTACCTAGTCCTGCATTTAATAGAGATGGATATGCTGCATATTATAAGCTTGCTCAGAGGTTCAAAGACACCAAAGGGATCATTGTTAATTCTTTTTATGAGGTAGAAAAGCATGCTATTGATGCGCTGTCTGATGTAAAAACAACTCCTATCTATGCTGTTGGTCCTTTGATTGATATCAAAGGTCATCCGAATCCGAAGTTAGACCAAATGCAGCATGACAAGATATTGAAATGGCTTGATGAGCAGCCAGATTCTTCTGTTGTGTTTCTATGTTTTGGGAGCATGGGAAGCTTTGGTCCCTCTCAAACAAGAGAAATAGCGACGGCGCTTCAGCACAGTGGAATTAGGTTCTTGTGGGCTATGTGCTTGCCGCCAAACTCGGACAATACAGATAGAACCTTACCAGAAGGGTTTTTGGAATGGATGGAAGGCAGAGGAATGATATGTGGTTGGGCACCACAGGTGGAGGTTCTTGCTCATAAGGCCATTGGTGGCTTTGTGTCGCATTGCGGGTGGAACTCTATTTTGGAGAGCTTATGGTTTGGGGTGCCGATATTGACATGGCCTATCTATGCGGAACAACAGTTGAATGCTTTTCGGATGGTTAAAGAATTTGGGTTAGCAGTGGAGATGAGACTGGATTATAGGACTGGTAGTGATGTTATAATGGCAGATGAGATAGAAAATGGGTTGAAAAAATTGATGGACAGAGATAATGTGGTGCATAAGAAGGTGAAAGAGATGAAAAATATGGCTAGAAAAGCTGTCCTTAAAGGTGGGTCTTCTTTCACATCGCTGGGAGAACTTATTAATAATATGAAAGGCAGCAAGTAATGGGCAATAGCTGTTGTTGTATTTGATGTTGGTGCTTTCTTATAATCAACATACGAAGCTAAATTATTTAAATGGCTATGGCCTGTCTAAGCCATTCTTTAGTGAAATGAGTTGAAAATTGTTGTAGTAGTTTGTTGATCAAGATTTTATTTGAGTAACTACTACTATTATTCTATCAATTCTATATTGCTTTTCAATTTTAGCCCTTTATGGTAAAAGATCTAAGCCCTAAGTTACCTGAAAATGTCTTAAGTATGATTGTTTTATATTGCTTTTCAATTTTAGCCCTTTATGGTAAAAGATCTAAGCCCTAAGTTACCTGAAAATGTCTTAAGTATGATTGTTAATATTGCAGATATTTTGCTAACCAAATGAGTGATTTTTTTACTCCATTGATGAAGACTCAGCAATAAATGAACTCAGTACCAATTACCAAAGTCAGAGAGACCGAAGTTAATAAAAATAACAGCTTTGCCTTCACTATTTTCAAGCCTGTAGAGAAATTTAAAATATGATAGCATGAGTAACAGATGTAAACCATATATGTAAATATTCATTATGCATTAGCATTGATAGATGGAGCTGATTGAACCAAACACAATATTTATCAAAACTCACCACATCCAAAGGAAATTCATCACGGCGCTAACAGCATAGAGGGAGTAATCATGTGACAAACAAAGTAACCGTGGAAATATTATAAGCACTGAAACAAATTTCGATTTATCAGATGATGTTTAACACACCAATATACTCATTTCTCCTCGTAACAATGGACTGTGGTGCCCATATCCCATGCCTCAAATCGCTTTTACCTTCTTGACCTCTTCTCGTCTCTCCTATCAAAATCATTTCTTCCTTTTGGGTCCGATCGATCAGAATCGTTTCTATACGATCTGTTTTCCCGCTTCTTGTCATAGTCTTCTCTTGACCGTGGTGCATAATCTTCTTCATCGTGCTTTCTTGATCTCCTTTCTTCCCTGTTACCAGCAAAATCATCATCATTGTACTTTCTTGATTCTCTTGGCTGACCTGGAAACTCATTGTCATCTTGCTTCCTGGGTCTGTTATCCTCCCTTGCATTAGAATCCCTAGACTTGTGATCAAACTCAACATCATCTGGTCTTGTCGACCTCTGGTCTTCCCTTCTACAATGATCTCTAGGTTCAGGTTCCATATCATCAAAACCACTCCTTCTAAATCTTTTCCTCTCTCTCCTAAATCGATCTTCTCTAGACCTATGTTCAGACTCATCGTCTTCATGCCTTCTTGATCTTTTTTCATCTCTTCTACTGTTATAATCTCTTCCTTCAAGTTTATCCTCATCTTCATGCCTTTTAAATCTCTTTTCATCCCTTCTACTGTTATTTTCTCTCCCCTGATCATCATCATGCCGCCTCCACATCTCCTCTCTTCTTTCACTTCTCTTGGGTTGGCTGTCAGATCCTTTCTCATTGTCATGGGATCTGGGGCGTGAATCTCTATCTCTACTTTCAGGAATACGATTTAATTGGTTGTTGCCAGATTGTCTCTCCTTTTTGGGACCCTGGAATTTGTCATGACCCCATTTTGGGGTGTCATCCTCACGTTGACCCCAACCAGTGTTTGCAGCTCTCTGGATAAACCAATAACGACAACAAAGACAACCAATCACTCAAACATATCAAATTGTAACAGGACAGCTTCAAAATCGTCATTTATACCATAAACAACTTCAAAAGCCCAATTGTATGCAAAGCAAAAGTGAAGAGTAAGTAAATAATGAAAGTAGAGAAAACAAGGTAAGAAAATGAGTGAATTCCACTATATAAACAAAGAAAAAGTTACCCAATTAACTTATTCATTCTTTAAGATCCCATTGCTGGTAATTTTACATCAACAACACAAGAACTATTTGGAAAAATTGATGTTCAGATAAACCAAGTTGAACCAACCCCCAAAAAATTGCAAAATAGAACTTAATTACAACGAAAACAAATTTCTCATTTAAGGTATATATCAATAATCAGAATATAGGCAATAGCTAAATTTTGTTCAAGGCTTCAGTCACAGTTTTTAAATTATCTGTGCAACTTCTTTGACCAACATTGTGCACTGGTCTGCTTAGAACTTAGAAGATTTGCTTAACATGGCCATTGATGTTCCTGTTACTGAAGCATATTCCTAGAAATTATCAGGTTAAGTTTTTGGTAATAGAAGGTACAATAAGACTCTTCGGTGTTGTGCTCTCTTCACTGGGGTATCATTCCAAAATATTTAATTATAAGTTTCATTTTTCACAAATTAATCCCAATACATGAACTAAATAACAATTACTATGTCTTGTCCCACTAGGTGGGGTTGGTTATGGATTATATAACATCCTAGTATGCTATCATAAATCGTATTTCTAATTAAAACCATTAAACATTCGTGGTCCTTATAGATTCCTCTTTACTTAGAACTATCGGATTAATATGCATAATAAAACCGGGTGCATTGTAGCATAATATAATGGTTGAACTTACTTGCTCATCATGAGAAAATTTGCAAAAAGCGCCGCGAGTACATTCCCCTCTTTGGAAAGCTCTACAGACACCTCGGGCCTCCCTCTTCTGGCGCTCGGTCTCTTCATCTTCCTCTTCCTTTTTCTTATACTTATCAACATGATCCACCCTAATAATTCTACCCAAAATCTGCGCTCCATTCAGATTATCTGAGACAGAGAACACAAAAAACTGTAAACAGACACACCATCAAAAACAACAATAACAACGTCTAAGCCTTTCTATTCTTTTCTTTTCATTATGTAACAGCATGAGCTACCTTGATAGATAAAACTCATGATAAAATCTAAGTGATTTTTTGTGCAAAAATATAAAAATTGAAAATGTAAAGTCTCACCAACAGCAAGATTAGTGCTCCTTTGATCTTCATAAGCAAGGAAGGCAAAACCCTTGGATTTTCCGGTACCTTTATCCCTAACGAGATTAACATCCACAACTTCCCCATACCTGAGTTTAACCAAATACAAATGAACATTAAAATTGAAATTAACAAGGGGAAAAAAGGTAAAAAATGAAAGCGTAAAGGGAATGATTAACTGAGCAAAAACGGCGAGGAGGTCGCCCTCGGTGAGGTCGAAGGGGATGCCGCCGACGAAGACGTAAGCGGATTCTTTGTATTTGGCGTGCCAGGAAGCATCTTCGCCGATTCCGAGAGAGGCTTCTTTGGAGTTGATGCTCTGAATGCGCTTCACTAGGGTTAGCGGATTCATTGGGTTGCACTCTCTGTCTGTCTCTGGAAAGTGAGAGAGAGAGAGTTTGTGTGGGTGTAAGTTAGGGCAGGAAGCTGCTACCAGTAGGAGGAAGGAGTATGGGGTTGTTTGGGTGAGCTTCTAAGAAAAGATCTTTTTTTGAGTTATCTTATTTTAAAAGATCTTATAGAGAAGTAAAAGTAATTTTATGTTTGGATATCTCATGTAAAAAGGTCTTTTTATCTATCAATTATGTTTGGGTATAACAATATAAAAGTACTTTTTTATTTATTTATTACATGAAAAACATCTTTTTTTTAAGGAAAAAAGATCTTTTAAAAAAAGATGTAAATTACAGCTTCTCAAAAAAGATTTTTTTTGATTTTACTAGTGTTTTTATTTTTACTACTAGAAATTTGCCAAACACGTTAAAAAATAAAAAAAGATCTTTTTTCATTGAAAAAAGATCTTTTTTTAACAAAATAATGGCGCCCAAACATGCACTAAGTGTAGATGTTTTGGATATGTGATCTTTAAAAATTTTATATTGTATACTAAGATTTGTGTGCTGTATACAGATGTTAATATCTTAGACATGTAATTTTTTAAAAATTTGTATGTTATATACTAAATTTTTGTGTTTTATACCAAAATTAATGTATGTATAGGAGAAAAAAAAGAATATCAGTAGGATGACAACAATCATACTAACAAAAAAAAAGAAAACATGCAAATTAGTTAAATATTTAGTTCAAAAAATGTTTGGACGCACGTCCTGCATTTCTCTAACATATATAGATATATAACTTCTGCATTGTAAGAACAAACATGTTATATTTAAATTATTTTATCATACATATATTATAATAAAGTAGGTAATTCGTTGCTCATATAATAAGCATTTTTATGTCTAGTGTATTTTAGCATGATGATATACACAAAAAAATGGGCAAGATTAGACTTTGTTGTTCTGTAGTATTACATATTTTGGAGGATTTGTTGTTCAATTTTTAAGTTCAAAATATGCCATTCATTATCCCTCTTCTCTTGATAAAGACTTTTATATAGATAAAACTGCCCACTACTTAAATCTTTTAGTACCAATAAAATTTTATAATAAAATAATAAAATTCAATAATTTACTTTACAAATTATAACTTCAATAAAAAAATAGATTAAAACACAAAAGTAAATTGCAATAAAATTGTGAAGTTATTAAGCCGTTGTTCCTGTAATGAAAATGTTTGACATTTTTGTGTGTGATGTATATGTTCAATAAAATGTGATATTAGGTATAATATCAAAATAACTATTTTATTTCAAGATTCTTTTGCGTTGCAAACATTTATTTTCATAGTTGTAAGAACCGGACCGGACCGGCCGGTTCGACCGGAAAACCGGTGAACCGGTGGTCCGGCCGGTTCGGTTTTAACTTTAGACCGAAGAAGGAAGCAAACCGTTTAAACCCGGGCGGTCCGTCACAAACCGGACGAAACCGGTCAAAACCGGCCGGTTCGATGCAATCCGTGAACCGGCCAGTCCTATGGTGCTCAAATATTCAAAAATGCATGCAGTGGGTTTTGAAACTGGGTCTCCTTGCTAGACAAGGATAAAGAATACCACCAAGCTAGCTATTCATTTGGGATTTTATGAGCTAATTATTTTATATATTATATACATACACAACTAAATTATTTTATATTTATTTAATTTAATTTTTGTTTTACACTCATTTTTTTTAATTCTTTAAATTTTATACAATTATTAAAATAAATATCAAATATTTTAATATTTACATTTACATATTAAAATGTTAGTAAAGATATTTATTTTAAATTTTTTAGAGTATTGAATTAGTAGGTCTTCGAAAATTTCAACTTAAGACTAATTAGTAGGGACATCTAAACATCACCACTAAATTTCACATGAAAAATTAATGGAGGGACGTAATGTGTTCATCGTTTGCTATCTTGAAGGACTAAATTGATATTTTATTTTTTTTCAAGGGCTAATTAATTTGAAGTAAAAAATTTTAAGGATGGACCTAATTGTCACTTTATTCAATTTTTTCTATTTGATATTTTTTATTTACGTACGACCGGTTTTATCGGTTCAACCAATGACCTACCGGTTGAACCAGTGACTCAGTGACCCAGTAACCTGACCGGTTCGATCACCGGTTCGGTTCTGACAACTATGTTTATTTTTCCTTAAAATATCTTGTTTTACCGTTCTTAAAATCTTGATAACATCTTAGTATTGAAATACTAATTTATTAGTTTCTAACTTCTTGTAGTCAAATTTTTTTATAGATTAAATACTTCATAATTCTAAGTATTATAATATTATAAACTCACACACAAAATATATTTATATACGTAATATTTAAAAATTTCTATCCACTTTTTAACCTCAACCAAAATTTCGAATTCGGCTATAGTATCTTAAGAAATATCACAATTTACTATTAAACTAAAGTCTTAGGCTCTAGGTTGCAAAATCACCTCTTAGACAAAGAGGCATCACAACAAACTGAACAAAGACAATATTTCTTTTTCGGCAAAAGATGTTATATTTTTTCAAAAAAAAAAATCTGATTATTGTTTTTGGATATTTTTTCATATGTTAGTTAGCCATAAAATTATCAAATCACCAATAAACTTTATAAATAGACATAAAAAATGTAATCATATTTAAATTATCCATGCTTATCCATTTATTTTTAGATTTTATAAATAAAATAATATTTTATTTATCAATATATGTAATTCTGTTATAATTTATGATAAATACGATTTTTTTTTTACATAAAATACATAAATGATCTATAAAATCACCACTAAATTTTATAATAAATAGACATAACAAATTAAATGTAATCATATTTAAATTATTCATGCTTATCTATTTATTTCTAGACTTTTTTATATAAATAAAATAAATATATTTTTTTATCAATATGTGTAATTTTGGGATAACTTATGAAAAATACGTAAGGAAAATTTACATGAAATAAGTAAATTGTCTATAAAATCACCAATACATCTTATAAATAGACATTAAATAAAAAAATATATAAAAAATTACATAAATGGATAAATATAATAAGTAAAAAATCCATCTATTTCTATATTCTATATTGGGAGAATTATATATCCACATAATAATAATTTGATTACATTAATAATGTTAAAAAATTATCAAAATTTATTATTTTTTATCATCATTTAGTCATTAATTTAATGTTTTTAGTAGAAAAATACTAAAAGTTATCAAAATTTATTAGTTGTGGCTATCACTTAGCCATCAATTCAATTTCTTTAATCTTTGTTTTAGCAATTCAATAAGGCTGCATTTATTTTTGAGAACAAGATAAAACAAAATAATGAAAATAAGACATAATAAAAAAGAGAGACATGAAATTTAGTATTTTTGTATTTTGTTTGGTAATAAAGTATAACAAATTATAAAAATTTAATTTATTCTTTTTGTAAAAAATTATGAGAAGAAAAATATAATAATAAAAAATATAATTATGAAAAATTAACAAAAATAATAAAAGAAAAAATAAAAAATAAGTTGTGTCCTTTGTTAATGTCTTTAGATATAATATCTCTGTCTATATTTTATCTGTCAAAAATAATTTTGTGTCTTTACGTCACTGTCTCAGTATCCCGTCTTTGAAAACAAACACGGCCTAAAATACTTTATCTCATATTTTTAATTATTGAAAACTAAAGAATGACTAAAAATAATAAATTTTAATAATTTTTTAATATTTTTTATTTAATATAATAATATAAAAATATATTTTGTTATATATTTTTAAAAATTAATAACTAATTAATAATTAAAAATAAAAAATTTTAATAACTTTCTAGCATTTCTTAAAGTAGAAAACTAAGTTAATACTACTATAATCATAATCTGACGTGTATACGGTGAATTTGGTTCACGTGTATTAAAGAAATGAAATTGAAAAGGCATCACCCCATTAAAGCATAGACAAAAACGGGAGAAAAAGAGGAGGGTTGAAATTGCATTAATTGTCTTTTTTGCTTCACTTCTGTCTTCTCTTGATCTCTTCTTTCTTTTCATTTTTTTAATATTATTTTTTGTTTATTTGAACTGTGCCTCTGTCCCGCTCACAAAACCAACGCTCCTCTCTACCTTTATATCAGCATAGATCACTCTCAACTCTCGCATGTATCTATCTATCTATATATATCCGCCATTGAAGGTTATTGCATGAGCTTGCCAAATAGGTACGCTCAGCTGCATTATCTCATAAATACATGTATCTATGTGCATCTATTAGTACGATACATAGTTAATTGATCAGTAAGCTTCAATTTGTGGTCTAATCTAATTTTAGGGTTAGAGTTTGTTTTGGAGCGTTCAGGGAAAGTGTTTTTTCCTTTTTAATTGTTTTGTGTAGATCTGGAGATTGAGCTGCATTACCTTGTATTTAGATAAAATTTGGTGAAAGAATCTGCTTTTGATTTTACGTGAGATTTGCTTTGGGTAAATCAATTTTGGTCAGTGGCAAAGGAGAAAAAGGAAAATTGAGAAAAGGAAGAACAAGGAAGGATAAGACTTTGGGACCATGCCTTACTTTACAATTTTCATTTTTTTTTTTCTTTTGGGTTTTGACCTTTGACTATGGTGGGGGTTATGATGTAGCTATCAAGGAGCCAATTCAATTTTTGTTTTTATTGGTTTTAAAAGCTTGTTTAATGGTTCAATCAAGTCAAGAAATCAAAGAAATATTGCAATTACTAAAAATAATTTGTCATGATGTTTTATCACTTGATGGCATAGCGGGAGGGGAGGAGGTTATAATACAAAAGAGTAGCACAATGGTATGACCTCTAATGTTGCATATCTATGTGTTTTGGTAAGATGTTGATGTATGAGTGGGCGGGTGAGTGAGTAATGAATGATATGTTATCACTTAACAAGCATGTTATTCAAGAATTAGGCTTCTTAATGTTTGAAGGGTACCTTAATTTTTGTAATTCATACATTAACTAGACAGAGTAATCATAGTTATATTGGTTCTCTTATTTACCTGCCTACGTATACCGAATACTCTATAAAAGAATACTTAGAATTTGTACATAAAAAGTAGCGAAGAATGTCTTGAAACGAACGATGTAACTATCCCTATACTGACGTTCTAGTTACCAAACTATGATTGAAATATTAGGAGATATTTTTCTTTTGCTGCTACAAGGCTTTATTTCTGTTTGTTTATTTACAATCTTTGGCACTGTTATTTTCTGTTGCTGTTATCTTATGGTAACTTAATTATTGAAAAACAGGTATGAGCAAGATTTTCGTATAAGGCACTTGGGGTTGCTCTTCTTCTAGGCACATAAGAATGAACAAAGCAAATAAAGCAGCCAGTGCCAAAG
>NC_029779.3:44850673-44860204 GCF_000817695.3 Arachis duranensis | reverse complement strand
AAGAGCGTCCACATCGAATCACAAGAGCGAGGGCTAAGGTCTTAGGATCAGTTGGAGGGATACCACCCTACTCAAGACCATCATTTAAAAATGAGCAGAAACATGTACTTAGAGGAAGTTTCACAAGAACAGGTTCTGATGAGAACAAAACTTCTGTAGTTGTTGATCCCCTGGATAAGAGAAAACAAGTGCTTAATGATGTAACTAACATCTGTAGTAATGCTTCAACATTTCAGGTATGCATGAAAAAGGCTTCACTGTACCTTCAAATGTAGAATTAGATTTATAAGTCTTTTTTCCTTAAAAAAAATGGAAATGAAACTATATCTGATTCATCGGTCTTTATTTTCCCGCTCATAATTGATTCGTTGAGTTCTACAAAGTTGCGAATTTATGTAAGTATAGGCTTCAATGTCCCTGTAAGTTTCAGTTGGTGATGCATAGTGAATGTTCATTATGAAGGTCATAAGAGTCTTTATTTTCCCGCTCATAATTGATTCGTTGAGTTCTACAAAGTTGCGAATTTATGTAAGTATAGGCTTCAATGTCCCTGTAAGTTTCAGTTGGTGATGCATAGTGAATGTTCATTATGAAGGTCATAAGAGAGTCAAATGGGATCAGATATGTACTTTGGTGCATAATATCGATATCATAAATTTACTATTAGCACACTAACTATCTGTTTGGTTGTTCAGAAGAATGGTAATTCGGATGAAGTTTGGACTTAAGTAATTGAGTGAAGTAGGGTATTTAGACTTGGACGGGAACTTTCTGAGGGAATGACTGTCCGAATTGTCGATAGATCGGCAGGTAGAATTATTTGTAAAGATACTCTGATATTAAAGTTAATGTCTATATTAAGGTTATTAATTAGGATAAAAAAGGTGACGTATTTTTAGAGAGGGATAGATTTTTCTCCATTTATATTTTGAATTTAGATAGATCCATTCGTTTGAGTCCATTTGCTTGAAAGCTTTTATTAGCTATTCAGATCACTTTAGCAAAACGTGAGATGATACGTAAATCATCCTTGGGTTTGGATATCAAGTGACCCGGTGGATCGTCGATCCACAGTTAGACTGGGCCGGGACCCTTGTTAGACTGGGCCGGAATACTATCAAAATTAAAGTATATATATAAGCGGAGTTCTATGGTGTGGATGGCATATAATATCCACACCTGTGGATATTATGTGGACACCTTGTTCAATAAATACGTTTTGGTTGCTTATGCTCATAGCTGATGGGACATTGACTCTCTCCGATCGAATATTGGAAAAGCTGAAGGCCCCTCCTAGGCCGGATGATGTAACGGACATCAAACCGGAACAACTTCTGGAAGCTGATGGTTTTATATTTGGTTTTCCTTCTCGATTCGGCATGATGCCAAGCCAACTGAAGGCATTTTTTGATGCCACTAGTGAGCTATGGGCCTCCCAAGCACTTGCTGGCAAGCCTGCTGGAATCTTTTGGAGTACTGGCTTTCACGGCGGAGGCCAGGAACTTTCAGCGTGAGTAAAATGAACTCTAAATGCTTCCTACTGTTGTTATCATTTCAATTTAGAACATAACAAACTTGTTCATTTGTTCTATCAGAATTGTTTTGATCAAACAGATAATTCTCATAATGTTGCTTGTCATGCCTCTTAACAATTGTATCTTCACTTTTCCAATAGTGACCAAGACTATGAACTATATTCGTTAGTGACTAGTGATTCTTATGCTATGAAATTATGAATTTATTGAATTTAGTTTTCAATTTTCCTCTAAATCTTTAATTGCAGATTGACAGCAATAACTCAATTAGCTCATCATGGCATGCTTTTTGTGCCCCTTGGATACACATTTGGAAGTGGCATGTTTGAGATGGATGAGGTGAAAGGAGGCTCAGCATATGGTGCTGGAACCTTCGCCGGAGATGGAACTCGGCAACCTACCGAGCTAGAACTGCAGCAGGCCTTTTACCAGGGTAAATATATGGCTGAAATTGCAAAAAAGCTAAAAGTCTAACCTTCTGCTAACAAATTTATTCAAGAATGTCCTGTAGAGCATGTTGACAAACCATTAGACACACACGTTTGTGTCAAACCTTGCAAGACATATTAGCAACGTGTATATATATATATGTTCTCAATTTCAAAATTGTAGTTTGTACTTCAGTTGGTGAAACATGAGTTAGACGAAGTTCTATGTTCAGATATGAAGAAACAAGTTCATTAAAACAACTTGTTCATGTTCATTTTTAATACACCAATAGCAACAATTTCAATGAAGAACTTATTGTTTACTTGTTTTACATTGATTCAGAGGAAAGAACAACTCCAAGAAATACGACCCCAAAAAAAGTAGTTATCAATTGTTACCCACCATATGACCAATAAGTTCTCTAACAGCATTGAAAGGTGATCCACCATTAATAACAGTTTTCCTAGCTATCTCTTTCATCTCTTGCACCTTCTTGTGCACAATATTATTATCTCTATCCATCAATTGTTTCGACCCTTTCTCTATCTCATTCGCCTTTACAATAAGACCTTTGAACTGATTTGGCTTGTTTGGGATGGACCAAAGCTTCCTTTGCTCCCAAAACAGAGAAAAACAACAGAAGTAGTTTCTTGGTCATCAAGAAATCTCAGTAGTTTCTCATGCTGTAATTGGTCTAGATTTGGCTGATGGTGACCTTTGAGCTCAATCAAAGGGCCAACAGAATAGATTGGAGGAACTCCTGTTTTGCCGTCGGATAGGCGATAATGCATCAAAAGCATACCTCTCCAACTCCTAGAAGGTATTAACAATTATTCCTTTGGTGTTTGTAAACCTCTGAGCAAGCCTGTAATAAGCCAAATATCCGCCATCTCTATCCAATGCAGGAAAGAAAGAGCTCAATAGAGTAAGTGGAGTATAAGAAGAAAACAAACAAAACAAACTAAAATAGTTAAAGCAAAGAAACCAACGCTAAGAACACTCATAAATATCCTCCTGTCATCTTTGCCATTGTCATCAACGACCAAAGGGATCCGCTCCTAGCCACTCATTATAGTTCATAAAGGACTGATGGATAATCATGTCAACCCCTTTTCCTTTATTCTGAAAAATCCTTCTATTCATTTCTAGCCGAATGTTCTAAATAATCGCATACCATCCACCTCTTGCGTTCCACCTTACTAGTTGGTAGCTCAGTCCAACTTTGAAAATGTTCCTTTAGCGTTCCCGGACACGACCATAGACTTCCAACAAATGACAACCATGCACACTAAACCTGCTAAGAAAAATCACAACCAAGAAACAAGTGGTGACTATATTCAACACCTTTGTTGCATAACATACATACAACATCTTCCTGGTTTACCACCCCAAACTGACTCAGTCTCTCCTTCGTATTGACTCTTCCAGTAGTCAACACAAACCAAGAAAATAATTCTACTCTTGGTGGAACTAGACCTTTCCAAACTATCCTAGTAAAATTGTAGCTTGCTATATCCTCCGGAATCATTTTCGCCTGCATCACCTACACAAAGGAGTTAGTAGAAAATACACCTTGTTTATCAATCATCCACACAACTATATCCTCTCTGTCATAAGCAAGTTTGAACAGTCTTAAAGTTTCATGCAACTGGTTCACTATATCCAACTCCCATTGGAAAAGTTCTCGCCTCCATTGGAAGTTCTATCTCCACTCTAACCCGTCGCAAAACGCACAATCCCCATTAACGGATCCTTTTTGGTTTGAAACTGAGAAAAGCCTTAGAAATTGATTTTTCAGGGAGCCGCCACGCATCCATACATTCTTCTAGAACTGAGTCCCTCTCCCATCACCAATCTCCATAGACAACCCATTAATCATCTTTTGTCTTACTTGTTGATCCTTGAACTGTATATGGCAAATATCCTTCCCCCCTGGCGGATAGGTAACACCTGGGATGACAGCATCACATTTGGGTTCAGGTAAAGAGCAAATCACCCTCTTCTATAAGGGACAATCCTCATTCGAGAAACGCCACCACCACTTAAATAGAAGGGCTGTGTTGCGCACCATGGCATCCCCAACGTCCAACCCACCAAACATTTTGGGAGCCTGCACCACCTCCCACCTAATCATTGCCATACCATTCCTACCATCATCCTTACTCCATAGAAATCTTTTCTATAAGAAAATCAGTTTCTCTACAACAGCCTTTGGCATTTTATATAAGCTCAAATAATAGACAGGGAGACTGTTCAAAGTAGATTTAATGAGCACTAACTTACCGGCTTTATTAAGTACCTTGGTTTTTCATATGCTCAGCTTCTCTTCCACTTTTTCTATGATGGGCTTCCAAGTCTTCACTAATCTCGATTTTGCTTCTAACCGGGATCTCTAAGTATTTCACTCGAAGAAAAGCTACATTGCAACCCAATACCCTACACATATGTTGTACCCACTAATCATCACAGTTAATTGGGATAAAGCTTGATTTATCAAAATTAACAGTCAGCTCCGATATTAGCTCAAAACAACGAAGGATTCTCTTTTAGTTCTTAATGGTCTCTTCCTCTAGGGGACAGAACAGAATAGTATCATCCGTAAACTGAAGATGCGACAACTCAATATGATCTCTATCCACCAGTAACGGTGATATGCGCCTGTTTCTTACCGCCTCCCTAAACATTATATGTAGAACATCAATGATAAGTACAAATAGAAATGGAGACAACGGATCACCCTGTCGCAGACCACTTTCCATCTTAAACATCTTAGATGGCGAGTTGTTTATCAGCAATGACATAGAAAACGTAGTTATGCACTCCATAACCCAATTCCTTCATCTTCGCCGAAACCCCATATTTTGCAACACAAGGTCTACAAATCTCCACTTGACTCTATCATATGTTTTTTGAAAGTCTAGCTTTATTATCACCACTTCCTTCTTTCTCAATTTAATCCATTGAACTATTTTGCATGCAATAAGAGCCACGTCATGAATCTTCCGCCCTTTGACAAAAGCACTTTGTATTTCACCTACTAGCCGTGGCATTATTGCTCGCATTCTCCTAACCAGTATTTTTGAATGACTTTATACACAGAACCTACCATGCTGATCGGCCTAAGGTCTTTGATTTTCTTTGTACCAGTAAACTTAGGGGCCAATGCCACCCAAGTGAGATTTGCATCTGCCGGTAATTTGGAAGTCAGGAAAAAATCCAATACCGCTGCCGTAAATTTAGAGCCAATTTTAGCCGAACACCTCTTTATGAAATTCATGTTGTATCCATCACTTCCTGGAGGTTTGGATGATTCATAATCCCACACTGCTTCTCTAACCTTCTCAAGAGTTGGTTGCACCTCCAAAGCCAAAGCATCCTCTTCACCAATCATTTCTACCAATTCGTCCCTGAACCCCACCAATGGAGACTCCTCCTGATGATACAAATTCTTATAAAACCTTCATGACCTTTAAAGCATCCTCGCATTCTTCCTAGAGAAACTGTCAAGACCTTTAATTTATCTGTGAAATGTGCCTCATCAAGTTCTCTCCATTCCTCCTTGACCATCCTCAGAAAACCTTCATGAGTAAACCACGAGTCAATATTTTGGAACGGTCTCGACCTATCTCTTAGTCTCTTAACTTCCACTATAATAGGACAGTGATCAGACAAACCCCTTGGACCACCTCGTAACCAAGTTTTTAAAAACGTCTCCAGCCATTCCAAGCTAACGAGAACCATATCGATACGGCTATAGGATCAACCTTTGAACCATGTAAACTTGCAGTCAGTAATCAGCAAGTCTACCACACCCATGTCATGTATCCAATTCTTGAAGTCTTCGGCTGACAGGGATAAACTATCAGTGCCTCGTCTTTCCTCCACCTATACATTCTCATTAAAGTTTCCCATAAAACAACAGGGAACCTGGCATAATCCAGTTATGTAGCTCAACTCCTCCCACACAAGAAATTTTTCATCTCTAACATGTGCACCATAAACCAAGATAAACGCACAATTAAAATTAATTTTCAACAACTCTCCTTTAACACACAACCATCTCTCCCCTTTATAACTATTTCTTATTTTAAAAAAATCATCATCCCATATTAACAATAACCCACCAGATGCACCATCAGACTCAACATAGTCCCACCCCATGCAACTAATTCCCCAAATTTTTGGTATATCAAATTTAGTCATTATCTGTCTTTTAGTCTCCACCAAACTTAACATGTTTAATCTATATTTCCTCTTCAGGTCCTTTACCATCCTCATCTTTCCATCACCCTTCAACCCCCTAATATTCCATGAAGTAATAATCATTTCAAAAAATTATTGCACACCTTTTTATGAGTTTTGGGACTGCTCCGTCTTGCTTTTGCCTTCTGTTTTGCCAGCCTTCTTTTCTGAGCAGCTTCTTCATTTTGTTGTTGAAGAATAGCCATTATGTCATCTTCTTCATTGTATAGCACTGCTCCTGAATCCCTTGCTCCAGGTTCTTTTGTTTTCTACAAGCTACTCCTCCAATGTTAAAACCTCATTATCACTAGCTTCACCAACATTGGCATGTGCTGCGTCCTGCAGGTTGTCCTCATCATCATCGTATCCATCTTCGTCATTAATTACCGACAAATTTTTGTCAACAAATGCTTCCATTCCCAGCCTTGCAATACCAAATCCTTCCTTTTGTCCGCCATTGTGTGCAGAGTTATCAACGTCAGCATGTCCCTTTTTTGAACTGTCGTCCACGCTCAACATCCCTTGTAGCAAATCATCCCCTCCATCATGCTTGAATAATCTGCACCACCCACCTCCTCCGCATGTGTCCATGCTCGAGCCTCCTTATGCCCTCGCATCATGTGCCAATACCGGCGCATCACAATAGACGTGTGGTTCATCTTCCAAGTGGCACCCATGCACCGTCAGAGTAGCCGCACCACCCTAGTCAAGTCGCCCTCCTCCTTACCAGTTCGCTCCTTCACCATTTGCCCGACCATTAACCACCAAGCTTTGTTCTGGCCAACGCACAACCTCTGTACCAGTCGCCGTCACACTTTTTTCACCAGGGAGATGTCGTGCTTCTCCAGCCCTTGAAGCCACACCCCTAACGCGTGCAAATCCCTAGGCGAAGAGGCTTCCGTCGCTGGTGAGGCGCTACCCCGCAGGATCAACATTCCCTGACCCGCTTGCTTTCGGACTGGCCTAATGTAGACCCAACCCGTCCGCGTTATAACCAGCCCCTGATGAACTTTCGCTGCTCCAAACTGATGAGCTGCTTTGGAGCTTGGGTCATCCAGGCCCATTACGTTATAACAGTTTCTCATTCCATTGGAGGGCCCTTATTAGGTTCAAGCCCATTAACCCTTATTGCTCCCATATGTAGCCCATTAGATTTAAAACCATAGTCCCATGGAATAGTCAACTTAGAATCCACTTTATTACTCACCTCATATCCTATAAAATTAGCCATGCCTTCAATACCACCATTATTAAATTGATAAGTTACCAGTTTCAATTGATTGTGACTTAAATTTTCATAACTCCACTTGTTCAAAATTGTTTCTGAAATTACCAATCTATCATCATCTTCAATCTCCTCCCCCCGCACCTCGATAACCACTTTCGCTGCCTGATCTGCATTGCCCGTCAAATTTGTCAGCCTTAGCGATGTTATAATAGCATCATCACATTCCTTTGTAGGTATGTTCCTCGAGTGGCCACTGCTTCCCTTGTCAGCTTCCATCATTTCCACCTTACCATTCTCTCCATATGTTTCGCGTCCCACCTCTTTTACCAAAACGTCAAAGCCGCTGATGCCTATTGTGATATGGACACATTCATTGATCACATCCATCACATAGGTATCAATTTGTACACAGTCGACACTAAAAAAGATGCACGATTTTGTCGCGTTATCACACCCAACCACCTCACCCTATTGGCTTTCTAATCATCTGAAAGTATCCATAGACCATGCATGTAATGGGACCCCAAAGCATTCTAGCCACACCTTTCAAGTTTCACTTCTCTCTGACTAGTCCCACCTCCGTACACTATGGAACAACTGTAGTAGGCTATTCATTTTGAATGTGTAAGCCTCTTCTGCATTCAAGAGGCTGTCAAAGGTCAACAGAACTTTATATGCACCCATTTTGCGCACCTGGATAACTTGAGGAAAATTCTTCACAACCGATACCTTCAGTGATCTGAAGTCAATAGCCTTCGTCGTTCCCCCAACTAGACTTTTCTACAACCAGTCTAAATTTTCTTTCACCACCGCCACTTCCACCTTCTTCGTCCACCTATTCCCATACGGATCTTAAACTTTTTTTTCTCATTTGTTAAATCTTTGTTGGAGGTAGCCGTGATTTTCTGAGTCTCTTTTCTTTCTTTTGGCGTTTGACGAACCATAGTATTTCGAGTTTCATCTCATGGATGAATTCTGTTCATATCTTTCAGCTCGATCATTCTCCTATATTTAGCTTCCCCCACAAACATAACATTGCCTCTCATTCTCATACAATTTATCTTCACAATAGCCTTCAAGGCCCCTCCTTTCGTAGTGTAACGTATAAATGCAAAAATGTATATACAACTATTCTTTTATTTTTTCGATAAGTATATATCATTTATGTCTACCTTTTTAACCTGACCTATCATTCTACCTTTCCTTATGTTTTTCACCCACTTTCTCTTTTTCCCTCTCTCTCTCTCATCTCTTTCTCAACCAAACACGTTATATATTTTATAAATTTATTTTTAATAAAGTACAAATATTTCTCTATGTTGTGCAAAAAAATTGAAACACATAATTTGAATTGGAAAGAATTTTTTAAAATGATCTCAACATTCAAAATTAAAAAAATTTAACAATCGAAGTCAGAAATAACTCAGCAATTGAAATAAAAAAAAGTTCATCAGTCAAAGTTAAAGATAATGTGCGTGTAAATTAGGCCATGGTTAGAGAAAACAAGAATGATTAATTTTAGTGGTCAAGATAAAGTATGTTTGGTATCCAAATCTACTTATTAAATTACTAAAAAACTCAAGTGTATTTGAGATTCAAAATTATTTAAAGTCTAAGGCTTAAAGTTTAAATTTTCTTAAAATTCAAGGTTATGCCAAATAACTTAGATTTTTTTTTATAAACAAAATTAGTTTCAATAAGTTATAAAAAACTTTTGATGATTCACATACTTACACACCCTCAAAATTTCAGTTACTAATGCACAAAAACACGAATCATAAGTCTATATAAATATTGAGAGATTTTATTATTTTTCTTTCGATCATTTCAAGCCTATTTAATTTTATTATTAAGATGAATTAGAAAATGGCCACACAGGCGATTGTAAGGTAAGAAGGGGAATCGAGCAAAACATAAAATAATAAATGTTAATTCTATAGTGTTTATGTGTTGATATCTAATTTTTTATTAATTTATCTTTTATAGTAAATTTTAAATTTTTAAAATTATATATATATATTTTTTAAATTAAATATTAAATTTTTAATTTATTTTGATAATTTAAACACCATATTTTAAGTATCATAACAATCATCA
>NC_029779.3:44831908-44850588 GCF_000817695.3 Arachis duranensis | reverse complement strand
TTTCTTACATTTTTAATATTATAAAAGATGATATTTTTATTTTTTTATTTTTATATAAAAATATATAAAAAAGTATACAAAAAATTATATATAATATTAGTATTAAAAACTTTTTGAAACTTATTGGGCATCGGATTCGATGGTCCTAAAACGTTTGGACCATTAAATGGTCCCATAATAAAACATGATTTTAAAATTTTTTTAACAACTGCTACATAGTCCTTTAACTAATTTTAATTACAAATTAACCCCGTATATTTTATTTAATTATAAAAACTATTTTTTATTTTATAAATTATTATTTTATTAATCATCTATTATGTTTATTAACAATCAAAAACAAAAACAATAACGAATTATATCTTCCATTGATTGTAATAAAGCTTTTCGTCATTCCAATGGATTAAAAGTTTATATTTGATCCGTGACGCTCGTCTCGGGCTGCGAAATCGTGTTTCCTTGAAAACCAATCGATTGAATTATAACTCAATCGATTGGATTACAGTGTATCACAAAACAATCGATTGAAAATTGCAAGGCAGCATGGTTTTCGCATAAATCAATCGATTGGTGATATGACCCAATCGATTGAAGGATGAATAAAAAGTGGATTTTTGTAATTCAATCGATTGTTTATACTCTCCAATCGATTGAATGCTTGAAAACAACCTGAGGTCTCACAATTCAATCGATTGTTTTTGTTACTCAATCGATTAAATTCACCAAAACAATATGGATTGACCAAATTCAATCGATTGGTTGTGTACGTGAATTCCAATTCAATCGATTGAATTATGTACTATGCCGTTTTAAACTCCGTTTTAAACTTTCTTATCGTTAAAAAAAATAATTATCTTATTATTCATCTATCTTATCTTTAAAATTCTATCTTCAATTTATAAGGTTTTATTTTGATTTAGATACTCTAATCTTATCTTTTCCTTAATATTAACATTATAAATTGATGAATAATCTATCACCAATTATTCAATCCCACCATTGGAATGGTGTATCAATCTCTTTGATTATAAAAAATTTCATTGATTTATGCGAAAACCATGCTGCCTTGCAATTTTCAATCGATTGTTTTGTGATACACTGTAATTCAATCGATTGAGTTATAATTCAATCGATTGTTTTGATAATCTGATCGATTGGTTTTTAAGGAAACACAATTTCGCAGCTTGGACGAACGTCACGATCAAATATAAACTTTTAATCCATTGGAATGACCAAAATCTTTATTACGATCAATGGAAGATATATTCGTTATTGTTTTTGTTTTTGATTGTTAATAAACATAATAGATGATTGATAAAATAATAATTTATAAAATAAAAAACAATTTTTATAATTAAATAAAATATATAGGATTAATTTATAATTAAAATTAGTTAAAGAATTATGTAGCAGTTATTAAAAAAACTTTAAAAATATATTTTATTATGAGACTATTTAATGGTCCAAATATTCTGGTACTATCGAATCCTCCAACTTACTGTATTTTCTTTCTTTCAGATGCACTCATTTAAAAGAAAAAAATTAGTAATATTTAAAACTCATGGTAAAGAACAACAAATTTTGTAAATAGACAAAGACTATGTTATAACGAAGAAGAAAAATAATAAGAAAATGAGGATTCATTTTTATAGATAATTAGAGATATTTTTTTATTGATGAATATCTCATTTATTTATATTATTTATTAAAATAAATTATACACACTACACCATTGATTTTTTTAAAATAAATAACAAATGTTTTATTTATCAAAATATATAATTTGTAGTATTTTTACGAAAATTCATTATATGTCTTATCTCGTTTACGGTATAAATGTAATAAGAATACACATATCTCGTTTACACTATAAACGAGATAAAGCATAAAACGATGTGGTTGTATCACGCGTTTATACACGTGTTATGTAATATCTTAGAGTACTTTTATAGAATTAGTATACAATATATATTAAGTAGATGAATGTATTGATAGCAAGTGTTAACTGATATGGTATGATTTTAGATATTAGTAAAAATAATTTGTTGAGTAAATATTAATTTAATTTAATTTAATTTTTATTTAAATTAAGTTGTTAACTAGATGTTTATTAATTTTGTTATTAATAAATATCTTTATTTAAATTAGCTTATTAACTCGTTGTTCATTAATTTAGTTATTAATTATTTAATACAATGTTTTTATTTAAATTAATTTATTAATTAGATATTTATTAATTTAGTTACTAATTATTTAAGTAAATATTTTTATTTAAATTAGTTTATTAAGTAAAATGTTTTTAGTTTTATGTTAAATTAATTTATTTATAAGTTATATAAATTAATTTGTTATGTAAATGTTTATTGGAAGTTTTTTTTTGTTAACTTTGATAGCTTTATAGATTCTTATTAAGGTTTTTATTTTTTATCAGAGGTCTAATCTGCTTTTCCTTAGGCGAGTGAGTCACACACCCTTACCACTAGATGCCATTATTCTTTACTTGATGGAGGTTGAATTTGGCGACACAGTGCTACTCAGGAACTTCGTGTTTGACAACTCTCTAATTATGGAATTCGTTGAGCGCTGGCATCCTAAGACCCACACTTTTCACCTGCCATGGGGTAAGTGCACCATCACTCTGTAGGACGTTGCGTACCACCTCGGGCTACGCGCGCACAAAGGGCTAGTGGATAGGTGCTTCCGTGATTTCTACACATGGTACGGGACCGAGAGTTGGGAGTTGGTGGAGCGGCTACTTGGAGCGCTTCGACGTGGAGTCTAAGGAGGAGGCTGAGTATCACCAACAGGAGGAGCACAGTGATATGCCATTAGACCAGGATGACTCACCACCTCCACCACCACCACCACTCTCCTCCACCTCCACCACCACTACCATCGAGGTCACATTCACAAGAAGGTCGGGATGATTGGGATACTGCCCTGCCTAGATGGCATGACCTCAAGGCATCTAACAATCATCACGAGGCATCGATGGTCGAGGAGATCCAGTTTGAGGATATATTCCAGATTCATACCACCGACCAGCATATGATGCAACGCATTGCGGAGCAATTCCGTACAGGCAAGGAGCAGAGCATAGGCATATACATCAGCATTCGTCTGCTCCTATGTCTACCTCAGTGTGGGTACTATACATTTCACCAGGGTCTGACTCTTCATACGGCACACATCTTTGACCCGGTGCTCAATATGCGATATTGCCATCGATGGACTATGGTCTCTTGATGACGGCATCCTAGCTAATGCCGACACTACCATGCTGTCCACCTGGTCAGCCTCAGTATCAGCCCCATCCGTATGCCTATGTGCCTTACTTGAATAGTTACGTTGTCCCTCAACATCCACTGCCATCATAGCCACCACCTCCGTTACACGATCCCTCTCATCACCCATAGCCTCCTTCAGACCCACGTCCTAGCAGACCTCACCGACAGGCACAGCCTCCATCATGTGACATCGGACATCGCCTGCATTACCTGGGTGATCAGCACCGATGGTGTTGCTATTAGTGTTGTATTTTATTATTTCATATGTTATTAGTGTTGTATTTTAGAACGCTATTTAAGTTTGTATGCATCGTTGATGTAACTTGTGCTATCTCTGGTATTTAGTTGTGACACACTATTTATGTTTTATGTAAATGTGTTATTGTATTGAATTTTAAATTTTAGAAAATTCATGTACAATATAAACGACGTAAACAAAGAAAATAGTATTCACGTACAAAATAATCAAACTAAACACACATCACATAACATTCAAGTACAAAATAGGCTAAGTAAAAATAGAACAAAGTGAACAATAAAAGAAACTACCCAAACAACAACCGCAAATAACGACAAACAAAGTGGCGACACTAAGCTAAACCTCATTTGTAGGTTGGTTTGGACAGCCTCTTCGGATATGCCCGGTTTGTCTCCATAGATCACACCTCTTCTCTTGGTGCTCACCCTCATCTATCTCTTACGAAATCTGGTGAAAATAGATTTTTCAGTAGACTTCCTGTGCATGGCTGGATTAGGACGCAGTCATGTCCCATACCACTCTGGCAAAAGCTTCTCGCTTGGTATAAGTGGAAACTCTGCCTCATATACCTTGAACATAGTCTCCTACCTGTACACCGGATGCACGTAAAGACCCCATTCAACACTTGCGGCGGCACAGGCGGCAAGTTCATGACGACATGGGAAATGGAGTGACGGAAAAAGGCCACAGTCACACGTGTCCGCCATCAACCGAGCACGGAATGAACTTTGCGACCAACCCTGAAAAGGCTTTAACTCATCAACCACAAATACTGAATCCCGTCTTTCGCAGTGAGTAATACGTATCTTCGAGATTCTCTCTTTGTTCTTCTCAATAGCAGCTATTAGCCATTGGGATTGCACATGGTACTTTAATCGATCCGACTCCACAATTCGGTACTCAGTACTTCTGCGAATACTATAATTCTTCACACCCTATATTACTACATCTCTGTTTTTTAATCTGTGGCCAACCCGAAACTCTACACCATTGTCTAAGTTGTAATCATCTTCATCAGTGTTGGAAAATGGAATTTTCTCGTGCATCGCATCTAGATCCAATGTATGATAGTGACTGGATACAACTGATAAGGCTAAAATTGGGTGAGGGGCAAGTAGAAGATACTGAATTGATGCCTCAACCGACGTCTCTAGTACAAACTCCTCCTCCTCATCATCTTCAGAAGAACCACTATCGTTGCTATCCACAACATACTCCTCGTCGGAGTCATCACCATCAACGTCCATATCTTCCATTGAACTAGCAACTTGTTGTGGTGGTGGTGCAAGAGGTGGGTCATCCTATACAAAATTTGAGTGGCCAGATCCACCGCCACCAACATCACTTACTTCCGTAGAAAACTCCATCACTTGTTCTGCTATGGTTTTCCCATGGATATCAAACATGAAGCACACATGCTTGTCGCTATTGAGTCAAAATAGACGAAACCAAAAAACTCAATTTTTCATCGGTGCTAGCAACCTATACCCCACCCTTCTGATCTCTTTTCTCCCGCTACCACAAACACTACTCAATATTAGACTCTTCAGCTCATACAAAAAAATTTACTCGCTGGGTGCATAACAGAATGAGATTCTCACACTCAAATATCACCGCCAGTATCACTGTTTCTCATATGGCAATTAGAATACACACTTACAATCATATATCCACTACTACTAGACATTTTGGCTTATTTTTCGGAAGAAAAATAGAAGAGAAGAAGTAAAATATTTGTGGAGAATATAAAAGGTTGCGCATCCTTTTATACCTGTTGAACAATTTGTTGGAACATATCTCGTTTACACTATAAACGTCATAGATCTTCACGTATCTCGTTTGCAGTGTAAATATAATAAAAATACACGTATCTCGTTTACACGGTAAACGAAATATGCACATCTCCCATTTTGTGCCTTATCTCGTTTATGATATAAATGAAATACGTGTATTCTTAATTTTGTAAACGAGATAAGAAATATGATAAATTCGTAAAAATACTACAAATTATATATTTTAATAAATAAAATATTTTTTATTTATTAAAAAAATTCCGACACTACTCTTCCTTCTTTTTCACACAAGGTGAGTTCTGTGGTGTTTTATTATAGTGCCTAAATTGCGTAACTTACCTTTTAAAATAAAAAATAAAATATTTAAAATAAAAAATAAATCATATAAAATTTATTAAATATTATTTATTTATCCTTTTTAGTAATTTAGATACAATGTATAGGCATTGTAGTATTCACCCTCACACAAACGGGAATGGATCTTTTCCTGTGGAAAAAAATTGGATAGTATCCAATCTTTTATTGCATTTTCTCTCTCATTTATTTGTAATTCTACTTATAAAATTAAAGGTAGTAGATTACACTTTATTCTCTCCAATAACAAAAAAATTGGAAAAGATCAATTTTCCACACAAACACTTGTTTTGTAGATCATAGAGAATTATTCAATAGAATCCCTCGCCTTCCCCTTCCCCTTCCCCTTCCCCTCTTATCTTTAAGAAAGAATTGGTTAAAAAAAACAGAAGAAAAAGAAAAGAAAGAAATGGCAGAGGACATCAAGATGAAGAAGAGGAAGATGGCACATCTTATGTTCATTCCTGTTCCTGGTGCTGGCCACTTACCTTCTATCCTCGAATTCGCCAACCTCCTTGTCAACCGTTTCAACAACATTTCCATAACCGTTTTCACTAGTAAATTCCCATTTTCTCCCTCGCCACCTTCACTCACCTCTTCGCACCCTCAAATCCAACTCATTCCTCTCCCTGAAACTCCAGAACCTCCATCATCACAGCAACTCCTACTGAAGGCGCGTGAACTCTACGTCGTGACCTTCATCGACTCCCTCATACCCCACGTCAAGTCAGCAATCCAAACCATTCTCTCTTCATATTCTTCCAACTCTGATGAATCAAAGCCACTCTTTACTTTGGTTCTTGATTTCTTCTGTGTTTCAATGGTTGATGTGGGAATTGAACTTGGCATACCTTCTTATATCTACATGACTTCAAATGCTGGGTTCTTAGGGTACATGTTTTCCATTCTTGAACGTCAAATTGATGATGTTTTCAATTATTCTGATCCTGATTTGTTGATTCAAGGTATTTCAATTCCAGCTCCTTCTAGGGTTTTACCTGATGCTTCTTTTAACAGTGATGGTGGATTTGTTGGGTATTATAAGTGTGCTCAGAGGTTCAGAGACACCAAAGGAATTATTGTTAATACTTTTTCAGAGTTGGAGAATTATGCTATTGATGCATTATTATCAGATGGAGGAAGAAAAAGAAATCCTCCTATTTTTGCTGTTGGTCCTTTGATTAATCTCAAAGGACAGCAAAACCCGAATTTAGATCAAAATCTCCATGAAAAGATTATGAAATGGCTTGATCTGCAGCCAGATTGTTCTGTTGTGTTTTTGTGTTTTGGGAGTAGAGGAAGCTTTGGTCCATCCCAAACAAGGGAAATAGGGATGGCGCTTCGTCATACCGGAGTTAGGTTCTTGTGGGCTATGCGTTCGCCACCGGACAAAGTTATCGACGAGGAGAGCACCTTGCCGGAAGGGTTCTTGGAATGGATGGAAGGGAAGGGAATGATTTGCGAGTGGGCGCCACAGGTGGAGGTTCTTGCTCACAAAGCAATTGGTGGGTTTGTTTCACATTGTGGTTGGAACTCTATTTTGGAGAGCTTGTGGTTTGGGGTGCCAATATTGACATGGCCTATTTATGCAGAACAACATCTTAATGCTTTTAGGATGGTTAAGGAATTTGGATTAGCAATTGAGCTAACATTGGATTATAGATTTGGTAGTAATGATGTTGTAACGGCAAATGAGATAGAGAATGGGTTGAAACAATTGATGGACAGAGATAATGTTGTGCACAAGAAGGTGAAAGAGATGAAAGAGATGGCTAGGAAGGCTATCCTCAATGGTGGATCTTCTTTTAATTCTGCTGGAGAACTAATTGATAATATGTTAGGTAGCTACTGAAAACAATTGTTGCATTTCATAGGTGAAATATTGCGCTTCCTTAGAATCGTGAATAGAGAGATGTTGACAAGTTTTATATTGAAATGTGAAATTCTATCAGTTTCTTTTTCAATGTTTGCTTAAAGAACTCTGACTTTTCTTTCCAAATTTTTCTTTTTCTTGTAATATCGAACTCATTTATTCACATTATCAACCTCAATTAATGGAAAAATTGAGATTGGCATAAGTCATACAAAATACTGATCAACATTTTTTAATTGAAATGTACTCACTTAGATTTCAAGCAAAAACCACAAATTCCCTGAATTCGTGGGTGCCTATTTCTTCGTGTCTCTCATTCTTGTTCTTTTTCATGTGATTGATAACTATTCTAAACGATATGCCTTCAAATAAATCATATTTTAAAAATAAAATTTAGTTCTTAGCAAGCTGCCAGTTGATTTTATATTATCAGTGCTTCAATTATAACTTCAGATCACATGCAAAGCATCAAGAAATGTTCTTAAAAAATGATCACTCATAATAATACTGGTTTAATTATGTTCTCAGTATTGAAAATAACTTCATTTTTTTTATTACTTATGTCCTTGCAGCTTACAGAAGTCCTAGTTGACCCCCATCAAACGAACAAAGAAAATGGTGGAAACTGAGATGAACAAGCAAGATAAGCCAATCTTCATTCCCTCACCGGGTATTCACCAATTATCCTTGGCTCTTGAATTTGCAAAACTCCTAATCAACCATTATAATCACCTTTCCATTACAGTCCTTTCCATGAAGCTCTCATCAACTCCCTCTTCTGATTCATACATCAAATCAGTTTTTTCATCACAACAACATATCAAACACATTGATGCCCCCGAAGTAGAACTACCTCCACATGAGCTACTTCTGAAATCTCCATTATATTATGGCTGGACTCTGGACATTCATGTAAAGCCTTGTGCCACAAGTCAAAGACACAGTGCAGAGCATTCTATCTTCCTATCCAAACTCTAATTCGAAACCAGTGGTTGCTTTGTTCGTAGATTTTATATGCACTTCCATGATTGATGTAGGAAAAGAGTTTAGCATCCCTTCTTATTTGCTCATGCCAACAAATGCAGGATTTCTCAGTCTCATGATTTCCCTCCAAACCTGTTGAGTCGAGGATGTGTTCAACGATTCTGATCCTGATTTGTTGATTCCAGGTATCTCCAAACTAGTTCCTTCAGCGGTTTTAACTGATGCTCTTTTAAACAAAGATGGTGGATATGTTGCATGTTATAAGCTTGCTCAAAGTTTCAAAGGCTCCAAAGGGATCATTAACACTTTTTCCGAGATCGAGCAGCATTCTATTGATGCATTATCTAAAAGTCAAACCCCTCCTATCTATGCCATTGGTCCTTTGATTGATCTCAAAGGTCATCCTAACTCAAATGTAGACCAAGCACAATGTGGTAGTATACTGAAATGGCTTGATGAGCAGCCATCATGTTCTGTTATTTTTCTGTTTTGGGAGTAGAGGAAGCTTTGGTCCATATCAAACAAGAGAAATAGCACTGGCACTTCAGCATTGTGGAGATAGGTTCTTGTGGACTATGTGTTCTGCGCCAATGTGGGCTATGCGCTCTCCACAACTGACCAAGGTCAACGACAAGAGTAACTTTCCAGAAGGGTTCTTAGAATGGATGGAAGGTAGGGGAATGATCTGTGAGTGGTCTCCCCAAGTGGAGATTCTCGCTCACAAAGCAAGTGCCGTGTTTGTGTCGCATTGTGGTTGGAACTCTATTTTGGAGAGCTTGTGGTTTGGGGTGCCAATATTGACATGGCCTATCTATGCAAAACAGCAACTGAATGCTTCTCTGATGGTTAAGGAATTTGGATTAGCATTGGAATTAAAACTGGATTATAGAACTGATAGTGATGTTGTAATGGCAAACGAAATTGAAAAGGGGCTGAAACAGTTGATGGACAAAGATAGTGTGGTGCACAAGAAGGTGAAATAGATGAAGGATATGGCTGGAAAAGCTGTCCTTAATGGTGCTCTTCTTTGAATTCTGTTGAAGAACTAATTGAGGATATTGTAGGTAGCAATTTATAATCTTTGAATTCTTTTTAAGAACTAATTTAGGATATTGTAGGTAGCAATTTATAACTATTCTGTAGTGTTTCATGAATATAGTTTTCCTTTCTTAGAACCAATGAATAAATTAGTGTGGTAGAGAATTTTCTGACTAATATAATATAAGTTAGAAAATTAAATTATTGTAGTTGGTCTATCAATTTTTCTTAAACTGTTGCCAGATCTTTCTATTCCCATATGCTCTATTTTAATGTTGATTAAACCTCTATGATAATGATGCTATTAGCATTAGCACTAAGTCATACTTATTAGCATTAGTGGAAAATTACAAATTACAATGTGCCCTTTTGTATTTTGCTATTAACTATTGAGTTGTTGAGAGCCAATCGCATCTATAGTATTATTGGTTTGACTTGGTATATATTAAGATTTAATATATTATAAATAAATAAACAAACAGATAGTACAATGTTATCAAGTATGCAAATTGCTACCAGGGTCAGACTTTTGATATGCACTATTTTCTTAAGAAAAAAAAATCCTGGTAGGTTATCGTGTGATTGATATATATCTATCTTAAACAATAAACAACTACCTATAAATAAATCATTTTTGAAAGTGTAATGTTTGAGTCCCTGCAGCCTGCAATTTAATTTTATATTTCCATTATGAATTAGACCCTACATTGATACACTCGGCATCTAGAAGATTATTGAAAAACAAGGCCACCGCATCATCCATAGCCTCATCTAGTTCCGTGTTCTTGTTGAGAACTTTGTAATTATTGTTTTTAAATTCCTCATGCCTTTTAATTGTTGCAGAAGCCTAAAAGACTAAGAAGAACAAAGAACATGGATGACACTGAGCTGAATAACAAAGCAAAATTGATCTTCATTCCTTCACCAGGAATTGGTCACTTGTCTTCAGCTCTTGAATTTGCAAAACTTCTAATCAACCGTTATAACCACCTTTCCATCACAATCCTCTGCATCAAGCTCACTACCACCTCCATTTCTGATTCATATATAAAATCAGATTTATCATCACAATCACAAATCGAACTTGTCAACGTCCCTGAAATAGAACCACTTCCACCAGAGCTGCTATTGAAAGCTCCACTATACTATGTCTTGACCTTTTTGCAGAACCTTGCGCCGCACGTCAAAGAAACTGTGCAAAGCATTTTATCATCCTATCCGAATTCTGGGTCGGAACCAGCTGTTGCGTTGGTTGTAGATTTCGTTTTTGCTTCGCTGATTGATGTGGGAAGAGAACTGAGCATCCCTTCTTATTTATACATGCCATCAAATGCAGGATTTCTAAGTCTCATGCTTTCTCTCCGCAATCGTCGAATGGAGGATGTTTTCAATGATTCTGATCCTGATATACTGATTCCAGGTATCTCAAATCTTGTTCCT
Source organism: Arachis duranensis (assembly GCF_000817695.3). Lineage (NCBI taxonomy): Eukaryota > Viridiplantae > Streptophyta > Magnoliopsida > Fabales > Fabaceae > Arachis > Arachis duranensis. Next base: position 44,839,560 of record NC_029779.3, on the reverse strand, counting down.
TCAATGGTTTTACCTGATGCTCTTTTAAGCAAAGATGGATACGTTCCATGTCACAAGCTAGCGCAGAAGTTCATAGACACCAAAGGTACCATTGTTAACACTTTTATGGAGATAGAGAAGTATGCTATTGATGCATTATCTGATGGGAAAAATCCTCCTATATATGCTATTGGTCCTTTGATTAATCCAAAATCTCATCCAAACTCAAAGTTAGAACAAACCCAATATGATATGATATTGAGATTTCTTGATAACCAAGAAACTTCTTCTGTTGTTTTTCTGTGTTTTGGGAGTAGGGGAAGCTTTAGTCCATCCCAAACAAGGGAAATAGCTACGGCGCTTCAGCGTAGTGGAGTTAGGTTCTTGTGGGCTATGCGTTCACCACCGAACAAAGCCAATGATGATGAGAGTGCCTTGCCAGAAGGGTTCTTAGAATGGATGGAAGGCATGGGAATGATTTGCGAATGGGTGCCACAAATTGAGATTCTTGCACACAAAGCTGTTTGTGGCTTCGTGTCGCATTGTGGTTGGAACTCTATTTTGGAGAGCTTGTGGTTTGGGGTACCAATATTGACATGGCCTATCTATGCAGAACAGCAACTGAATGCTTTTAGGATGGTGAAAGAGTTTGGATTAGCATTGGAGTTAAAACTGGAATATAGAACTGGAAGTGATGTTGTAATGGCAGATGAGATAGAGAAAGGACTGAAAAAATTGATGGAGAAAGATAGTATTGTGCACAAGAAGTTGCAAGAGATGAAAGATATGGCTAGGAATGCTGTCCTTGATGGTGGATCATCTTTCAATTCTATTGGAGAGTTCGTTGATAGTATATGAGCTTGTGTTACATGCACTCAAAAGTCAAAATTTCTTGTACACTCAGTTGATTCACTTTTCTTTGCTATATTGTGTAGTAGAATAAAAGTAAGCTGGCTCAATGTCCGGAAAAAAAAAAAAAAAACTAGTATAAAAATAATTTCTAATGTGATATCATAAGCAGGTAGCAACTGACGATGACTATGGTATTTCATTGATATACGTGTTCCTTGCTTAGAATCAGTGAATAAAGAACCTCAAAATGTTTATTTTCAGTATCCATAGACTATCAAATACTATCAGCCTGTATGAATCATAAGACTATTACTAGTTACTAGTTACTAGTTAAAGAAGAAAGAGGGGAGAACTCCAAACAATAGTTTCTTAGTTGTTGAGAAATGTTATTATTGGAACACTCCATAATTATTTAAGCAATAAAATTACTATTAAATAAATGTCCTTTTTTTTCTTTCTCTATGTTTAATATAGGAGTAATAAAAGTTATTAAATTTTCCTAGCTAGCGTCCTATCTTTGCAGCATAGGTTAATGTTCATACCCTAGCCCAACAGTAAAGGCCCAAGTCCAAACAAAATGCCTAATTCCATGGATTGGGCCTCACTCGGCACCGAACTTCGTCTTACGAAGTCGGTGCTCACCACGACTTGTTTTAAAGAAGTCGGGGACGGGGGTTAACTGGCAGATAAGCACTCATTCGAATGAGTAACTGCCCCTAAAATCTCTCTAACCACTTCCAGTATCCATATCTTAACCTCCCCAAGATAAAGGGATGGTTAACACCCTAAAAAAGTGGCACTACCTCAACGGTGGTTATTGGTTCACCACTATAAATACACTGACATTCCTCAGGTATCTCTAAGTCCCAATACTCTCTAGACCTGCTCACGCTCTTGCTGACTTAGGCATTGGAGTGTCTTTGCAGGTACCACCCCCCATTCTTTCATGCGCACAAGTCGGACGAAGGCCCCCCAGGTGCCGATCCACACGAAGGCCTCCTCTTTCCAACGATTGGGCCAACCAACATCATCCAATCCATTAATCTCCGGTTACCCATCGTAACAGTTAAGAAGGTTGAAATGGAAATACTTCAACTATTCAATGATTCAATGCATTCAGTGTCTTTCTTTTAAAATAATTTTTGAATTTAATTTTGATCATCACAATATAAAAGTTTTATATGTACGAGTGTGTAAGAATTAAGTTTTGAATTTAATTTTGATCATCACAATATAAAAGTTTTATATGTACGAGTGTGTTTTTTAATATTTTTAAATTAGATAAAGTATTTAAAATATTTTTTATTTAATAAATTATAATATATATTAATTCTAAACTCATTTTAAGAATATATATTAAGAATATGATTAAACACGCTAATATGTAATGGTATTAAGGTGTGTCTAAGTGTGTCTAGTAAAAAAAGTTTATTTTTTTTTATCAAGATACAGTTGGATATAAAAAGTGAGTATTGATGGTATTAAGGTGTGTCTAAGCGTATCTAGTAAAAAAAATTTATTTTTTTATCAAGACACGGTTAGACACAAAAAAGAGTGAAAATTCGAATCTTAGATAAAAATTAGCGAAATATAAAATTTATGAGTTTTATTCTTAATTTAATAAAAAATTAAAGGTTACGTGTATGCTAAAATTAGTCACAAAATCAATTATTATGTATTGTGTATAAACACATGTATTATTTAATTTATTTTCAATGTGTATTTTGTATGTCAACATATGTTTCATACTAGTGGCCTATGATGCACAAATATTTAGTATGATTATTGTAACACCCTACCACACAGAGCTTTATGCCTAGGACGTAAATTAAAAGTGACGAGGTGCTACGACCTCTAAAAGTAAAATACATACATACATAACAAGGATAAAATAGCTAGCAGCCTTAAAAGAAAAAGGTACGATCAAAACAAAACCGAAGATGCATCACTAACGAAAAATGATAAGACAAAAGCTTATACAGAAAATCAAAAGACACACTGATGAGCGGATAATTTATATGCTTTTTGGCATTGTTTTTAGGTAGTTTTTAGTAGTATCTAGCTATTTTTAGGGATGTTTTCATTAGTTTTATGCTAAATTCACATTTCTGGACTTTACTATGAGTTTGTGTGTTTTTCTGTGATTTCAGGTATTTTCTGGCTGAAATTGAGGGACCTGAGCAAAACTCTGATAAAAGGCTGACAAAGGACTGCTGATGTTGTTGGATTCTGACCTCCCTGAACTCGAAATAAATTTTTTGGAGCTACAGAATTCCAAATGGCACGCTCTCAACAGCGTTGGAAAGTAGACATCCAGAGTTTTCCAGCAATATATAATAGTCCAAACTTTATTTGTGATTAGACGACGTAAACTGGCGCTCAACGCCAGTTCCATGCTGCATTCTGGAGTCAAACGCCAGAAACACGTCACGAACCAGAGTTGAACGCCAAAAACACGTTACAACTTGGCGTTCAACTCCAAAAGAAGCCTTTGCACGTGTAAAGCTCAAGCTCAGCCCAAGCACACACCAAGTGGGCCCCGGAAGTAGATTTTTGCATCAATTACTTACTTCTGTAAACCCTAGTAGCTAGTCCAATATAAATAGGACATTTTACTATTGTATTAGACATCTTTGGTCTCGGTTTTATTCCATTATTCATCTTAGGAGACTATTGATCACGTTTTGGGGGCTGGCCATTCGGCCATGCCTGGACCTTCATCACTTATGTATTTTCAGCGGTGGAGTTTCTACACACCATAGATTAAGGGTGTGGAGAGCTCTGCTGTACCTCAAGTTTTAATATAATTACTACTATTTTCTATTCAATTCAGTTTATTCCTATTCTAAGATATTCGTTGCACTTCACCATGATGAATGTGATGATCCGTGACACTCATCAGCATTCTCACCTATGAACACGTGACTGACAACCACCTCCGTTCTATATTAGACCGAACGCATATCTCTTAGATTCCTTAATCAGAATCTTCGTGGTATAAGCTAGAATTGATGGCGGCATTCATGAGAATCCGGAAAGTCTAAACCTTGTCTGTGGTATTCCGAGTAGGATTCAGGGATTGAATGACTATGACGAGCTTCAAACTCGCGATTGTTGGGCGTGATGACAAACGCAAAAGAATAAATGGATTCTATTCCGGCATGATCGAGAACCGACAGATGATTAGCCGTGCTGTGATAGAGCATTTGGACCTTTTTCACTGAGAGGATGGGATGTAGCCATTGACAACGGTGATACCCTACATACAGCTTGCCATGAAAATGAGTAAGAAGGATTGGATGAAGGTAGTAGAAAAGCAGAGATTCAGAAGGAGCATAGCATCTTCATACGCCTATCTGAAATTCTCGTTAATGATTTACATAAGTATTTCTATCTTTATTTCCTGTTTATTTATTATTATTATTCGAAAACTCCATAACCAATTATTATCCGCCTAACTGAGATTTATAAGATGACCATAGCTTGCTTCATACCAACAATCTCCGTGGGATCGACCCTTACTCACATAAGGTTTATTACTTGGACGACCCAGTGCACTTGCTGGTTAGTTGTGCGAAGTTGTGAAGAAAGTGTTGAGTTATAAACGCGCATACCAAGTTGAGTGCCATTATTAGAGATCACAATTTCGTGCACCAAGTTTTTGGCGCCGTTGCCGAGGATTGTTTGAATCACAATTACGTGCAACAACAGCGCCAAGTTTTTCTGATCTGGCAACAGCACCAAGTTTTTGGCGCCGTTGCCGGGGATTGTTCGAGTTTGGACAACTGACGGTTCATCTTGTTGCTCAGATTAGGTAATTTTCTTTTTGTTTTATTTTCAAAAAATTTTCAAAAATCTTTCAAAAAAATTTTACTTCTGTTTTTGAAAAAATTATTCTAAATTTTTAAGAATGAATTCTAGTATTTCATGAAGCATGTTGTAGCCTGGTTGACTGTAAAGCCATGTCTAAATTCTTTTGAACTGAGGCTTCCTCTTCACATGCTTGAACTATGTATGCTAAAGCTTGGCTGGCTATTAAGCCATGTCCAATTTCTGGACCGGAGCTTTAGACTAACATTGAAAGATTCCTGAAATTCTTATTAAAAATTTTGAATTTCTTATTTTATTTTTCCTATATGTTTTTGAAAAAAATATACAAAAATCCAAAAAAAATTATAAAATCATAAAAATCAAAAATATTTTGTGTTTCTTGTTTGAGTCTAGAGTCAATTTTAAGTTTGGTGTCAATTACATATTTTTAAAATTTATGCATTTTTTGAAAATTCATACATGTGTTCTTCATGATCTTCAAGTTGTTATTAGTAAGTCTTCTTGTTTGATCTTGATATTTTCTTGTTTTGTGTTTTTTTTGTTGTTTTTCATGTGCATTCTTGCATTCATAGTGTCTAGGCATTAAAGATTTCTAAGTTTGGTGTCTTGCATGTTTTCTTTGCATCAAAAGTTTTTTTCAAAAATATGTTCTTGATGTTCATCATGATCTTCAAAGTGTTCTTGGTGTTCATCTTGACATTCATAGTGTTCTTGCATGCATCATGAGTTTTGATTCATAATGTTCATGTTGTGAGTCATTTTTGTTGTTTTTCTCTCTCATCATTAAAAATTAAAAAATTCAAAAAATAAAAAAATATCTTCTCCTTATTTCTCTCAAAATTTCGAAAATTTGAGTTGACTTAGTCAAAAAATTTTTAAATTAGTTAGTTCTTATAAGTCAAGTCAAATTTTCAATTTAAAAAAATCTTATCTTTTCAAAATCTTTTTCAAAAATCAAATCCCTTTTACTTTTATCTTATGATTTTCGAAAATTTAAAACTATTTTTCAAAATCTTTTTCTTATTTTATTTCAAATTTTTGAAACTTAACTAACAAGTAATGTGATTGATTCAAAAATTTGAAGTTTGTTACTTTATTGTTAAGAAAGGTTCAATCTTTAAATTCTAGAATCATATCTTTTAGTTTCTTGTTAGTCAAGTAATTAATCTTAATTTTAAAAATTAAATCTTTTCCAACCATATCTTTTTAATCATATCTCTTTCAAAAATTTGATTTCAAAATATCTTCTTATCTTCTTATCTTTTCAAAATTAATTTTCAAATCTTTTTCAACTAACTAATTGTCTTTTTATTTGTTTCTTATCTTTTTCAAAACCACCTAACTAATTTTCCCTATCAATTTTTCGAAAATATCTCTTCCTTTTCAAAATTCCTTTTAATTAATTAATTGTTTTAAATTTTAATTTTAATTTTATTTCACCTTTAATTTTCGAAAATCATTAACTCCTTTTCAAAAATTATTTTCGAAAACTTTTCTCTCTCATCTTAGTCTATTTATTTATTCATTTACTAACACTTCTCTTCATCTCAAATCTCTGCTCCTATCCTCACCCTTGTTTTTGGATTATTCATTCTTCTTCACTCTTATTCCCTTTCTTCTTCTACTAACATAAATGAATCTCTATACTGTGACATAGAGGATTCCTCTTCCTTTTTTGTTCTCTTCTTTCTCATATGAGCAGGAATAAGGAAAAATGCATTCTTGTTGAAGCTGATCCTGAACCTGAAAGGACTCTGAAGAGAAAACTAAGAGAAGCTAAACTACAACAATCCAGAGACAACCTTACTGAAATTTTCGAACAAGAAAAGGATATGGCAGTCGAACCCAACAATAATAATGCAAAGAGGATGCTTGGTGATTATACTACACCTACTTCCAAGTTTGATGGAAGAAGCATCTCAATTCCTGCAATTGGAGCAAACAATTTTGAGCTGAAACCTTAACTAGTTGCTCTAATGTAACAAAACTGCAAGTTTCATGGACTTCCATCAGTAGATCCCTACCAATTTTTAACTGAGTTCTTGCAGATCTGTGAGACTGTTAAGACTAATAGAGTAGATCCTGAAGTCTACAGGCTCATGCTTTTCCCTTTTGCTGTAAGAGATAGAGCTAGAACATGGTTGGACTCACAACCTAAGGATAGCCTAGACTCTTGGGATAAGCTGGTCACGGCTTTCTTGGTTAAATTCTTTCCTCCTCAAAAGCTGAGCAAGCTTAGAGTGGATGTTCAGACCTTCAAGCAAAAGGATAGTGAATCCCTCTATGAAGCTTGGGAAAGATACAAGCAGATGACCAAAAAGTGTCATTCTGACATGTTTTCAGAGTGGACCATGATAGATATATTCTATTATGGTCTGTCTGAGTTCTCTAAGATGTCACTAGACCATTCTGCAGGTGGATCCATTCACCTAAAGAAAACGCCTGCAGAAGCTCAGGAACTTATTGAAATGGTTGTAAATAACCAATTCATGTACACTTCTGAGAGTAATTCCGTGAATAATGGGACGCCTCAGAGGAAGGGAGTTCTTGAAATTGATGCTCTGAATGCCATATTGGCTCAGAACAAAATGTTGACTCAGCAAGTCAACATGATTTCTCAAAGTTTGAATGGATGGCAAAATGCATCCAACAGTACTAAAGAGGCATCTTCTGAAGAAGAAGCTTATGATCCCGAAAACCCTGCGATGGCAGAGGTAAATTACATGGGTGAACCCTATGGAAACACCTATAATTTTTCATGGAAAAATCATCTAAATTTCTCATGGAAGGATCAACAAAAGCCTCAACAAGGCTTTAATAATGGTGGAAGAAACAGGTTTAGCAATAGCAAGCCTTTTCCATCATCTTCTCAGCAACAGACAGAGAATTTTGAGCAGAGCACCTCTAACATATCAAATATAGTCTCTGATCTGTCTAAGGCCACTTTAAGCTTCATGAGTGAAACAAGGTCTTCCATAAAAATTTGGAGA
>NC_029779.3:44826499-44830158 GCF_000817695.3 Arachis duranensis | reverse complement strand
GGAATCTTAATGGTTCAAGAGTTCTATGCCAATGCATGGATCACTAGGAACCATGATCAAAGTGTGAACCCGAATCCAAAGAATTATCTTACAATGGTTTGGGGGAAATACTTAGATTTTAGTCCGGAAAATATGTGGTTGGCGTTTAACTTGCCCATGATGCAAGGAGATGCACGCCCCTACACAAGAAGGGTCAACTTTGATCAAATGTTGGACCAAGTCTTTATGGACATATGTGTTGAAGGAGCTCAATGAAAAAGAGACTCCAAAGGCAAGCCAATCAATTAATAAGACTGGACCTCAAGCCTGTGGCTAGAGGATGGTTGGAGTTCATCCAACGCTCTATCATCCCCACTAGCAACCGATCCGAAGTTACTGTGGATCGGGCCATCATGATCTATAGCATCATGATTAGAGAGGAAGTAGAAGTTCATGAAGTCGTCTCCCTTGAATTCTACAAAATAGCCGAAAAGTCCTCCACCATGGCAAGGCTAGCTTTTCCTCATCTTATTTGCCATTTATATTACTCAGCTGGAGTTATCATAGAAGGATACATCCCCATTGAGGAGGATAAGCCCATCACTAAGAAGAGGATGGAGCAAACAAGAGAGCCCACTCATGGATCCCAAGAGACGCATGAGGAAGCTCATCACCAAGAAATCCCAGAAATGCCTCAAGGGATGCACTTTTCTCCCAACAATTATTGGGAACAACTCAACACTTCTCTGGAAGATTTGAGTTACAATGTGGATCAATTAAGGGTGGAACATCAAGAGCACTCCATCATTCTCCATGAAATTAGAGAAGATCAAAGAGCAATGAGGGAGGAACAACAAAGGCAAGGAAGAGACATAGAAGAGCTCAAGGATATCATCAAGGAAGGGACATAGAAGAGCTTAAGGACATTGTTGGTCCTTCAAGAAGAAGATGCCACTAAGGTGGACTCATTCCTTGTTCTTATTTCTCTATTTTTCGATTTTTAAGCTTTATGTTATCTATGTTTGTGTCTTTATTACATGATCATTAGTATGTAGTAACTATGTCTTGAAGCTATGAATAATTCCATGAATCCTTCACCTTTCTTAAATGAAAAATGTTCCTAATTCAAAAGAACAAGAAGTACATGAGTTTTGAATTTATCCTTGAAATTAATTTAATTATATTGATGTGGTGACAATACTTTTTGTTTTCTGAATGAATGCTTGAACAGTGCATATTTTTTATCTTGTTGTTTATGAATGTTAAAATTGTTGGCTCTTGAAAGAATGATGAATAAAGAAAAATGTTATTGATAATCTGAAAAATCATGAAATTGATTCTTGAAGCAAGAAAAAGCAGTGAAGAACAAAGCTTGCGAAAAAAAAATTTTGTGAAAAAAATATAGAAAGAAAAAGAAAAAGCAAGCAGAAAAAGCCAATAGCCCTTAAAACCAAAAGGCAAGGGTGAAAAGGATCTAAGGCTTTGAGCATCAATGGATAGGAGGGCCGAAGGAAATAAAATCCAGGCCTAAGCGGCTAAATCAAGCTGTCCCTAACCATGTGCTTGTGGCATGCAAGTCCAAGTGAAAAGCTTGAGACTGAGTGGTTAAAGTCGTGATCCAAAGCAAAAAGAGTGTGCTTAAGAGATCTGGACACCTCTAACTGGGGACTTTAGCAAAGCTGAGTCACAATCTGAAAAGGTTCACCCAGTCATGTGTCTGTGGCATTTATGTATCCAGTGGTAATACTGGAAAATATAGTGCTTAGGGCCACGGCCAAGACTCATGAAAGTAGCTGTGTTCAAGAATCAACAAATTTAATTAGGAGAATCAATAACACTATCTGAAATTCTAAGTTCCTAGAGATGTCAATCATTCTAAACTTCAAAGGATAAAGTGAGATGCCAAAACTGTTCAGAAGCAAAAAGCTACAAGTCCCGCTCATCTAATTAGAATTAATATTCATTAATATTATGATATTTATAGTATATTCTCTTCTTTTTATCCTAATTAATTTTCAGTTGCTTGGGGACAAGCAACAATTTAAGTTTGGTGTTGTGATGAGCGGATAATTTATACGCTTTTTGGCATTGTTTTTAGGTAGTTTTTAGTAGGATCTAGCTACTTTTAGGGATGTTTTCATTAGTTTTTATGATAAATTCACATTTCTGGTCTTTACTATGAGTTTGTATATTTTTTTGTGATTTTAGGTATTTTCTGGCTGAAATTGAGGGACCTGAGCAAAACTCTGATAAAAGGCTGACAAAGGACTGCTGATGCTGTTGGATTCTGACCTCTCTGCACTCGAAATGGATTTTCTGGAGCTATAGAACTACAAATGGCACGCTCTCAAAGGCGTTGAAAAGTAGATATCCAGATATTTCTAGCAATATATAATAGTCCATATTTTATTCGTGATTAGATGACATAAACTGGCGCTCAACGCCAGTTCCATGCTGCATTCTGGAGTCAAACGCCAGAAACACGTCACGAACCAGAGTTGAATGCCAAAAACATGTTATAACTTGGCGTTGAACTCCAAAAGAAGTCTCTGCACGTGTAAAGCTTAAGCTCAGCCCAAGCACACACCAAGTGGGCCCCGGAAGTAGATTTCTGCATCAATTACTTACTTCTGTAAACCCTAGTAACTAGTCTAGTATAAATAGGACATTTTACTATTGTATTAAACATCTTTGGTCTCGGTTTTATTCCATTATTCATTTTAGGAGACTATTGATCACGTTTTGGGGGCTAGCCATTCGGCCATGCCTGGACCTTCATCACTTATGTATTTTCAACGGTGAAGTTTCTACACACCATAGATTAAGGGTGTGGAGCTCTGCTGCACCTCAAGTTTTAATGCAATTACTACTATTTTCTATTCAATTCAGTTTATTCCTATTCTAAGATATTCGTTGCACTTCACCATGATGAATGTGATGATCTGTGACACTCATCAGCATTCTCACCTATGAACACGTGACTGACAACCACCTCCGTTCTACCTTAGACCGAACGCATATCTCTTAGATTCCTTAATCAGAATCTTCGTAGTATAAGCTAGAATTAATGGCGGCATTCATGAGAATCTGAAAAGTCTAAACCTTGTCTGTGGTATTCCGAGTAGGATTCAGGGATTGAATGACTGTGACGAGCTTCAAACTCGCGATTGTTGGGTGTGATAACAAACACAAAAGAATCAATGGATTCTATTCCGGCATGATCGAGAACCGACAGATGATTAGCCGTGCTGTGATAGAGCATTTGGACCTTTTTTACTGAGAGGATGGGATGTAGCCATTGACAACGGTGATGCCCTACATACAGCTTGCCATGGAAAGGAGTAAGAAGGATTGGATGAAGGTAGTAGGAAAGCAGAGATTCAGAAGGAGCACAACATCTTCATACGCCTATCTGAAATTTCCATCAATGATTTACATAAGTATTTCTATATTTATTTCCTGTTTATTTATTATTATTATTCGAAAACTCCATAACCAATTATTATCCGCCTAACTAAGATTTATAAGATGACCATAGCTTGCTTCATACCAATAATCTCCGTGGGATCGACCCTTACTCACGTAAGGTTTATTACTTGGACGACCCAGTGCACTTGCTGGTTAGTTATGTGAGGTTATAAAGAAAGTGATGAGTTATAAACGCGCATACCAAGTTGAAT
>NC_029779.3:44824943-44826451 GCF_000817695.3 Arachis duranensis | reverse complement strand
CCACACACACACACACACACACACACACACACACACACACACACACACACACACACACACAACCCTCAAAATAGCAATAACAGAAAAGTCCTGTTTTTCCAAAATAATCCTCTAAAAGAGATGATATACAACATAAGGTACAAAAGTGGAGAATAAAATACATAAACTAAAACAGAATATAAGTCCCAAAAGATAAGTCTTCGCTTCCAAGAAAACAAATCCAGCACGCTCAGTAAGGTGCGTCATCTCTTGCATCTAAAAACAACAAAACATATATAGAATGAGAATCAGAGGTTCTCAATATGGTAAAAGTACCCGCATAAATAATAAATGATGTCCCGAAAAGCCAGAGGCATTCCAAAACTCCAACCACCCATATTGATCCTAAAATTTTCACTAAACCAGAATAAGGTAACTATAACTAAGGAATCTAATCTAACTCTTCACTTTCCATTCTCTTCAAACCTCCATTTTACCATGTGGAATAACCCTCAGCGTTTTCTCCACCAGCATGAGGGATCTCTTAGAAACAAACACAAACAAGACAAACAAGAAAAACACAAATATAGAAATAGATATGGCAAATAGATCAAATAGTAGTTAGTTATAGATAAGCAATTAGGCAAGCCAAATAAATGCATACTCAAACAAAATGTACAAGTGCATATGATGCATGATTGCTCTATGGCCGATGATATCATCTGTCGGTCATACAACCAAACCCGACATGTTTGGTAGTGAACCCTGGACAGAAACACCACCTCGTGGAGCAAGTGAAACTAAGACACAACCCTTGCATACTACCTGCTTAATTTAGAACAAGTGGAACGAACCACTACTCCTGCATACTACTCAAGCGGGTGTTTACAAACTCAACCCAGATCAAGTGGAACAAACCAGAATCTTGCATACTATCCAGGCATCTCAATAACTTAACCTAGAGCAAGTGGGACGAACCATAACCTTTGTTACTGCCCAGGTATCTCAGTTACTAATATAGAGCAAGTGGGACGAACCACAACCCTTACATACTGCCCAGGTGGTGCACGAAATTGTGATCAATACTTTTCACAACTCAAATAATCCCTGGTAATGAATCCAAAAACTTGGTGTTCAATACCATGGCATAAACACAACTTCGCACAACTAACCAGCAAGTGTACTGGGTCGTCCAAGTAATAAACCTTACGCGAGTAAGGGTCGATCCCACAGAGATTGTTGGTATGAAGCAAGCTATGGTCACCTTGTAAATCTTAGTCAGGCAAACTCAAATGGGTATGGGTGATATACGAATAACATAGAGATAAAGATAGAGATACTTATGTAATTCATTGGTAGGAATTTCAGATAAGCGCATGAAGATGCTGTGTCCCTTCCGTCTCTCTGCTTTCCTACTGTCTTCATCCAATCCTTCTTACTCCTTTCCATGGCAAGCTTATGCAAGGGTTTCACCGTTGTCAGTGGCTACCTCCCATCCTCTAAGTGGAAATGTTCAACGCACCCTGTCA
>NC_029779.3:44823328-44823884 GCF_000817695.3 Arachis duranensis | reverse complement strand
ACTAAAAATAATGCCAAAAAGCGTATAAATTATCCGCTCATCACAACACCAAACTTAAATTGTTGCTTGTCCTCAAGCAACTGAAAATCAAATAAGATGAAAAGAAGAGAATATGCAATGAATTCCAAAAACATCTATGAAGATCATTATTAATTAGATGAGCGGGGCTTTTAGCTTTTTGCCTCTGAATAGTTTTGGCATCTCACTCTATCCTTTGAAATTCAGAATGATTGGCTTCTCTAGGAACTCAGAATCCAGATAGTGTCATTGATTCTCCTAGTTAAGTATGATGATTCTTGAGCACAGCTACTTATTGAGTTTTGGCCGTGGCCCAAAGCACTCTGTCTTCCAGTATTACCACTGGATACATACATGCCACAGACACATAATTGGGTGAACCTTTTCAAATTGTGACTCAACTTTGCTAGAGTCCCCAATTAGAGGTGTCCAGGGTTCTTAAGCACACTCTTTTTGCCTTGGATCACAACTTTATTTCTTTCTTTTTCTTTCTTTTTCTCTTTCTTTTTCTTTTTCTTTTTTTTTCTCTTTTTTTTCG
>NC_029779.3:44820624-44823030 GCF_000817695.3 Arachis duranensis | reverse complement strand
AAGAGAGGTGATGGATTCATAGGACATTCATAACTTTAAGGCATAGACACTAAGACACTAATGATCACAAGACACAAACATTAGATAAACATAAGCACTAAAATTCGAAAAACAGGAAAATAAAGAACAAGGAAATTAAAGAACGGGTCTACCTTAGTGATGGCGGCTTGTTCTTCCTCTTGAAGATCCTATGGAGTGCTTGAGCTCCTCAATGTCTCTTCCTTGTCTTTGTTGCTCCTCTCTCATGATTCTTTGGTCTTCTCTAATTTCATGGAGTAGAATGGAATGTTCTTGGTGCTCCACCCTTAGTTGTCCCATGTTGGAACTCAATTCTCCTAGGGAGGTGTTTAGTTGCTCCCAATAGTTTTGTGGAGGAAAGTGCATCCCTTGAGGTATCTCAGGAATTTGATGATGAGAGGGATCTCTTGTTTGCTCTATCTTCTTCTTAGTGATGGGCTTGTCCTCATCAATGGGGATGTCTCCCTCTATGTCAACTCCAACTGAATAACAGAGGTGACAAATGAGATGAGGAAAGGCTAACCTTGCCAAGGTAGAGGACTTGTCCGCCACCTTATAAAGTTCTTGGGATATCATCTCATGAACTTCTATTTCTTCTCCAATCATGATGCTATGAATCATGATAGCCCGGTCTATAGTAACTTCGGACCGGTTGCTAGTGGGAATGATTGAGCGTTGGATAAACTCCAACCATCCTCTAACCACGGGCTTGAGGTCATGCCTTCTCAATTGAACCGGCTTCCCTCTTGAATCTCTCTTCCATTGGGCGCCCTCTTCACATATGACTGTGAGGACTTGGTCCAACCTTTGATCAAAGTTGACCCTTCTAGTGTAAGGATGTTTATCTCCTTGCATCATGGGCAAGTTGAATGCCATCCTTACATTTTTTGGACTAAAATCTAAGTATTTTCCCCGAACCATTGTAAGCCAATTCTTTGGGTCTGGGTTCACACTTTGATCATGGTTCTTGGTGATCCATGCATTGGCATAGAACTCTTGAACCATTAAGATTCCGACTTGTTGAATGGGGTTGGTAAGAACTTCCCAACATCTTCTTCGGATCTCATGTCGGATCTCCGGGTATTCACTCTTTTTGAGCTTGAAAGGGACCTCGGGGATCACTTTCTTCAAGGCCACAACTTCATAGAAGTGGTCTTGATGCATCCTTGAGATGAATCTCTCCATCTCCCATGACTCGGAGGTGGAAGCTTTTGCCTTCCCTTTCCTCTTTCTAGAGGTTTCTCCGGCCTTGGATGCCATAAATGGTTATGGAAAAACAAAAAGCAATGCTTTTATCACACCAAACTTAAAAGGTTTGCTCGTCCTCGAGCAAAAGAAGAAAGAAGAGAGTAGAAGAAGAAGAAATAGAGGAGATGGAGATGGCTTTGTGATTCGGCCATGTATGGGTGGGTTTGGGAGGGAAAGTGGTTTGAATTTGAATGGTGGGGTAGGTGGGGTTTTATGAAGGATGGATGTGAGTGGTGAAGAGAAAGATGAGATTTGATAGGTGAAGGGTTTTTGGGGAAGAGGTTGTGAGGTGATTGGTGAATGGGTGAAGAAGAGAAAGAGTGGTGGGGTAGGTGGGGATCCTGTGGGGTCCACAGATCCTGAGGTGTCAAGGAAAAGTCATCCCTGCACCAAGTGGCGAGCAAAAATGCCCTTTGTGCCAAATCTGGCGTTAACTGCCGGGCTGGTACCCATTTCTGGCGTTTAACGCCAAATTCTTGCCCTTTACTGGCGTTTAACGCCAGTCTGGTGCCCCTTTCTGGCGTTAAACGCCCAGAATAGTGCCAGACTGGGCGTTAAACGCCCATCTGCTAGCCTTACTGGCGTTTAAACGCCAGCAGGTTCTTCCTCCAGGGTGTGCTGTTTTTCTTTCTGTTTTTCATTCTGTTTTTGCTTTTTCAATTGAATTTGTGACTTCTCATGATCATCAACCTACAGAAAATATAAAATAACAAAAGAGAATAGATAAAATATAACATTGGGTTGCCTCCCAACAAGCGCTTCTTTAATGTCAGTAGCTTGACAGTGGGCTCCCATGGAGCCTCACAGATGCTCAGAGCAATGTTGGAACCTCCCAACACCAAACTTAGAGTTTGAATGTGGGGGTTCAACACCAAACTTAGAATTTGGTTGTGGCCTCCCAACACCAAACTTAGAGTTTGACTGTAGGGGCTCTGTTTGGCGCTGTTTTGAGAGAAGCTCTTCATACTTCCTCTCCATGGTGACATAGGGATATCCTTGAGTCTCAAACACAAGGGATTCTTCATTCACTTGAATGATCAATTCTCCTCTATCAACATCAATCACAGCCTTTGCTGTGGCTAGGAAGGGTCTGCCAAGGATGATGGATTCATCCATGCACTTCCCAGTCTCT
This sequence comes from Arachis duranensis, assembly GCF_000817695.3. NCBI lineage: Eukaryota > Viridiplantae > Streptophyta > Magnoliopsida > Fabales > Fabaceae > Arachis > Arachis duranensis. The sequence goes on along the minus strand of NC_029779.3, from coordinate 44,820,632 downwards.
AGGACTAT
>NC_029779.3:44820027-44820367 GCF_000817695.3 Arachis duranensis | reverse complement strand
AGTCCAATGGAATCTCTATGGTCTCATTTTGAGCCTCAGATTCCCATAGTTCCTCATTGGGGAACTCATTGGAGGCCAGTGCACGTCCACTGAGGTCTTCCTCAGTGGCGTTCACTGCCTCTTTCTCCTCTCCAAATTCGGCCATGTTGATGGCCTTGCACTCTCCTTTTGGATTTTCTTCTGTATTACTTGGAAGAGTACTAGGAGGGAGTTCAGTAATTTTCTTGTTCCGCTGACCTACTTGTCCTTCCAAGTTTCTAATGGAGGACCTTGTTTCAGTCATGAAACTTTGAGTGGTTTTGATTAGATCAGAGACCATGGTTGCTAAGTCAGAGGTATT
>NC_029779.3:44817107-44819207 GCF_000817695.3 Arachis duranensis | reverse complement strand
TGTCTGAAGGTTTGGACTTCCACTCTAAGCTTACTCAATTTTTGAGGTGGAAAGAACTTTGCCAAGAAGGCATTGACTAGCTTTTCCCAAGAGTTCAGGCTTTCTTTAGGTTGTGAGTCTAACCATATCCTAGCTCTGTCTCTTACAGCAAAAGGGAATAGCATAAGTCTGTAGACCTCAGGTTCAACCCCATTAGTCTTGACGGTGTCACAGATTTGCAAGAACTCAGCTAAGAACTGATGAGGATCTTCCAGTGGAAGTCCATGGAACTTGCAATTCTGTTGCAATAGAGAAACTAATTGAGGCTTAAACTCAAAGTTGTTTGCTCTAATGGTAGGGATAGAGATGCTTCTCCCATAGAAGTCAGGAGTAGGTGCAATAAAGTCACCCAGCACCTTCCTTGCATTGTTGGCATTGTTGTTGTTTTCGGCTGCCATGGGGTCTTCTTCTTTGAAGATTTATGTTAGGTCCTCTACAGAGAATTGTGCCTTAGCTTCTCTTAGCTTTCGCTTCAAGGTCCTTTCAGGTTCAGGGTCAGCCTCAACAAGAATGCTTTTGTCTTTGCTCCTGCTCATAAGAAAGAGAAGAGAACAAGAAAATGTGGAATCCTCTATGTCACAGTATCGAGATTCCTTGAGGTGTCAGAGGAAAAGAAAAATAGAAGGAAGAAAGAAGAATTCAAACTTATCAAGAAAGATGGAGTTCGAATTTGTGCATTAAGGAATAGTGTTAGTCCATAAATAGAAGGATATGAGAAGAGGGAAAGAAGTTTTTTTCGAAAATTAAGTAAAAGATTTTAAAAACATTTTGAAAAACTTTAATTGATTTTCGAAAACCAAGAGTGGAAAAGAAATCAAGTGATTTTTGAAAAAGATTTTGAAATTAGAAATCAGAAAGATATGATTGAAAACTATTTTGAAAAAGATGTGATTAAAAAGATATGATTGGTTTTAAAAAGATGTGATTGAGAAGATATGATTTGAAAAACATTTTAAAAAGATTTGATTTAAAAAAAAATAATGACTTGGCTATCAAGAAAAGATATGATTCAAACATTAAACCTTTCTCAACAGAAAAGGCAACATACTTGAAATGTTGGATCAAATCATTAATTGATAGCAAGTATCTTTGAAAATAGAAAGAGATCAATTTTGAAAACATATGATTGAAAAGATATGATTTGAAAAAGATTTGATTTTGAAAAACTTTGAAAACCTGAAAAAGAAATTGCATTAAAAACAAAATCTTCCCTCTTGTGCCATCCTGGCGTTAAACGCCCAGAATGGTGCACATTCTGGCGTTTAACGCCCAAAACTCTACCCTTTTGGGCGTTAAACGCCCAGCCAGGCACCCTGGCTGGCGTTTAAACGCCAGTCTGTCTTCTTCACTGGGCATTTTGAACGCCCAGCTTTTTCTGTGTAATTCCTCTGCTGTATGTTCTGAATCTTCAATTCTCTGTATTATTGACTTGAAAAGACACAAATTAAAAATATTTTTGGATTTTTAATGATAAGGACAATTCAAAATGCAACTAGAATCATATAACAATGCATGCAAGACACCAAACTTAGCAGTTTGTATACTACTGACACTAACAAAATGAAAATGCATATGAGACACAACAAAGCACTCAAGTCAAGAGAATTCAAAGGTCAGAGCAAGAAAATCATCAAGAATTACTTGAAGATCCTTAAGACACATGAATGAATGCATGCAATTGACACCAAACTTAAAATGAGACTCTAAACTCAAACAAGAAATTTTTGGATTTTATGATTTTGTAATTTTTTTGTGTTTTTTTTCGAAAATTAAGTGGAAAAAGAAAATAAAGATATCAAAATTCTTAATGAGAAGTCCAGGAATCATGCAATGTTTAGTCTAAGACTCCGGTCCAGGAATTAGACATGGCTTCACAGCCAGCCAAGCTTTCAAAGAAAGCTTCGGTCCAAAACACTAGACATGGCCAATGGCCAGCCAAGCCTTAGCAGATCACTGCTCCAACAGCAAGATTGATAGAAATCAACAAGCTCTTGTGATGATAAGTTGAAACCTCGGTCCAATAGAATTAGACATGGCTTCACAGCCAGCCAGACTTCAACA
>NC_029779.3:44808494-44816691 GCF_000817695.3 Arachis duranensis | reverse complement strand
CCCAGAGAGGGAACCAGAAGAACCAAGATGTCTAATACAATAGCAAAAGGTTCTATTTGTAGAGAACTAATAGCTTAGGGTTTACAAAGATAAGTAAATGACATAAAAATCCACTTTCGGGCCCACTTGGTGTGTGCTTAGGCTGAGAATTGAAGCTTTCATGTGTAGAGACTTTTCTTGGAGTTAAACGCCAGCTTTGGTGCCAGTTTGGGCGTTTAACTCCCATCCTTGTGCCAGTTCCGGCGTTTAATGCTGGGAATTCTGAGGGTGACTTTGAACGCCGGTTTGGGCCATCAAATCTTGGGCAAAGTATGGACTATCATATATTGCTGGAAAGCCCAGGATGTCTACTTTCCAACGCCGTTGAGAGCGCGCCAATTGGGCTTCTGTAGCTCCAGAAAATCCACTTCGAATGCAGGGAAGTCAGAATCCAACAGCATCTGCAGTCCTTTTTAGTCTCTGAATCAGATTTTTGCTCAGGTCCCTCAATTTCAGCCAGAAAATACCTGAAATCACAGAAAAACACACAAACTCATAGTAAAGTCCAGAAAAGTGAATTTTAACTAAAAACTAATAAAAATATACTAAAAACTAACTAGATCATACTAAAAACATACTAAAAACAATGCCAAAAAGCGTACAAATTATCCGCTCATCACCAGGCGTCTCAAACATTAACCCGAAGCAAGTGGGACGAGACACAACCCTTGCATACTGCCAAGATATTTCAATCATTAACCTTAATTCCTTATCACTCAATCAACTTCATTCGTAATAATAATCACGTTCATCATCACATCTCAATCTCATAATCATTCACATTATCCTCATAATCATAATCAATCATTCTCATTATCATATTTATCCCTTTCATAACTCAACATCTCAATATTCATAGATATGCTCACACACATAATTCTCATCATCATCACCTCATTCAACAATATCATAATCGTCTTCATCACATAACTCGTTCAGCATCTCATTTTTAACTCAATTCATTACTTCACAATCTCCTTCAATCTCAATTTAACTCGCTCAATATAGATTCGCTCTTATTCCGAAACCTAAAAAAAACTAGCTATCAGACCTTAAACAGGGATTATGAAAATTTACAAGTTTTTCTAAAAGGTCAAACATTTAAAAAATAGAGTTTTGTGTGAAAAATAGGTCTTGTGTGTACGCATCATTGCTATGCATACGCACGCACCAGAATGAATTCCCAGCCTGTGCGTAAGCATTATTGTTATGCGTACACACAACTTGTAAATTTTCAGGGTGTGTGTACGCACAAGTCTCGTCACATGTCTTGTTCTGTGCGTGCGTATGATAGGGTACATGGGCACCCAAACTAGAAATTCTGGTTTTCTGCAATTTAGAGCATTCAATCCTATCCTATGACAACTAGCCTAAGTTTTCACGCAACATTATATATCATCTACAAGAAACCAAAATTATATCTTGGTCGATTTCTCCCAAAGCTCAAAACACCAAACTTCAAGCTTCTAAAATTCTCAAACAACTTCCATAAGTTCCAGCCACCAAAGCTTTGTTCGAAGTACTCCAATTCACCAATTTGGTTTCAATCAACATAATATTCACCCTAATTTCATATAATTTTATCTTATCAATGCTAGGGTTTACCAATTCATCAATTCACAAGGGTTTAGAGTATTCTTACCTTACCTATTGATGATTGGGTAAAATTCAACAATTATCTAAGGATAGATTTCACCAAAATAATGAGAATCACTTAATACCCTTAACCAAAATGCAAATTCTGAATGGAAGAGAAAATTGAAAACAAAATATAAAGTTTCTTACCATTTTGTTTGGATAAAATTGAAGAGGACCTCGAGACGATTGCATGGCCACAAACATCTCGTTAATCGGAACTCCAAATTAAAAGTTATGTGAAAATAAAATTGGAGGTAAAAAGAAATTAGGTTATTGCTCTTCTCTTCTCTTTCTCAGCGGGAATAATGAAAGAGAAGGCGAAAAGAAGATTGATGGAGACTATATATGGAGCTAGGTGAGTAGGCTTGGGCCTATTTAGATCCGATTCATTCGATTTAGTCCGTTAATCCAATTTTGAGTCAAAATCTTTAAAATTAACGTTTTAATTCGTATTTTAAATATTTTTATTTTTTAAAATTATAAGATTTAATTTTTTAATCTTTTTAACTTATAATTAATTATTTATTAATTTACTTTATTTTTATAATTATAATTTAATATTTGTTATTAAGCCAAGATATAAAAAGAACGGGGAAAAAAATTGCCGTAACAAAGAAGAATATTTTCCAACAATAAGTATCTAGCCAGGTAGGATTATACTTTTGTATCTAGCCAAACAAATAAATAAACAAGATTTCAATTCCATGTGGAATTTAGAATTTTTTTATTTAAATTAATAAAATATAATTTTTATTAAAAAAAGGTAAATGATCATATATATATATATGACATATTCTAAATACTGAGACTCATATCACAGAAGAAAATATAAAGTACCTAATTAATTGAATATGACTTAAGTTTTATATTATAAATTTTGAGTTAATATTCAAAATGACCTTTAAAATTTGACTACTAACTCAATTTAACTTTTAAATTTTTAATTGACTCAATTTATATCTTGAAATTTTAAGGCGTAATTCAAATTGGCCCTTTCGTCTAACTCCGTTACTGGAATGATGACGTGTCATCCAAATCTTACCACATGTCTCTCCTTCTTCTTTTTATCATTGCCTCACCACCTCCCCTTTATCAATATTCTCTCTCCTCCCACAAACAATAACATTCACAACTCACCAACATCCACACATTTTCACCGCCATAGTTTTTAAGAGTATAACACGTACATTCACCATTTTTCATTATTGCAAATAGACAGCAAATCAATGAATATGACATCGTTAGAGGTAACACCATGAACCACCATTTATGAAAAGAGCTGTAATGCTTGCTTACCGTGACCAACTGACCATTCATCGCCATGCCGCAAATAACGACACCCCAAGAAATAACATCCTTACGCACAATCATGTTGAAAATCTTGAACCCCATTTTCATGTAACCACACTTAGCATACATGTTGAGCAATTCATTCCCAATATTACCATCAATCACAAGGTCACACCACCCATTGTCCCAAATTCGAAGCACCCTCAGAAACACCTTTACCCATTGCACTCATCTTTGTATTCTTATTAAGAGAGACTAAAGTGTAGTATTATATTTTTTTTCTTTTTTATTTCTCTTCAATTTGTTAATGTTAGTGATTGTTAATATTGTTTGTTGGGAAGGGAGGACGTTGATAGAGGAAAGATGGTGATACTGATGGTGAGAAAGAGAAGGATCAGATAATAGAAAGACTCTTCTTAAGTGGCAGTGAAAATGTGTGGGTGTTAGTAGGTTGTGAATGCTGTTGTTTGTTGGAAGAGGGAGGGTGTTGGTAGAGGGGAGGTGGTGATGGCGATGGTAAGAGGAAGAAGGAGAGGCATGTGGTGAGGTTTGGGTGCCATGTCATCACTCTGTTGATAGAATTGGACAGAAGGACCAATTTGAGTCACGCCTTAAAATTTTAGGGTATAAATTTGGTCAATTAAAAATTAGAGGATCAAACTGAATCAATGATCAAATTTTGGGAGTCATTTTAAGTATTAACTCTACAGATTTTAAGTATATTTGAGATATAAAATAAATATCGAAAATAGGAATGTGAACGCAAAATACATTTTTAGTGGTTTTCGAATCTCAATCCTCGAGATACATATATCTTAAGCTAGGGTATATATGGTCTGGTCCGGCTCGAAAGCTCGGTCAGGATCCGAACACTTTAGGGATTAATTTAGTGTGAGTTCATCAGATATAGGATCGGACAAGAATCTCAAAAGTAGATCCGATTATTATTTAGGTTCGGGTCCGGGTCAAGGCAAACTCGAATTCATCCGACCCATGTGCATTCTAAGAAGACTAAAAAAAGTATATATATTTTAAATTAATTCTAATACTATGTTATATTAATTATAAATTTATTATTTTATTTTTAATCACACTTAGTTGAATTAGAAAATAAATCAAAGAAGCACGAAATTAGAATTTATAGACAAATTCAAATTCAAATATGGATATCAACTTCTTGATAACAAGTATATTTTTTCTTCTTTATAAATAAATACATCATAATTTTTTGACATAAAATTTATCGAAGTCTGAACTTTATCGATTTAGACCTAATTATAGTGTGACCTGAAAGTACTATTATTTCACCGGATTTAAAGATGGGTAAGAGTCTCAAAAATAGACTCAGTCATTATTTAGAATCGAATTCGGGTAAAGATGAATCCGATTTCACCCGACCCATTATTCCCCTATCTTAAGCTATATAGTCAAGATGTTTGTTCATTTGAGAGGTTTTGTAAATTTTGAAAAATTTGGGCACACTTTAATTTTAATACTAAAAGTATATATGAAGTGCTGGAATTATATTTGCTCAAGGGATATTAACAGAATAAATGTAATGTGGCACGTAACGGAAGCATTAAATTTTGATATTAGTTTGTCTATCTCTTATTTTAATTAGTTAATTAGTTGATGTATTAAAATATTTTGATTTATTTAATTTTAGTTGATATATTAGAATAATTTAATTTAATTAATTAAAAAAGTGTGAGAATAATAATATGTTAGATTAATTTATTTTAATAATCAGTTGTAATTCAATTTAAGTAGTTAATGTAATCAATATTTATTTGTTAATTTTATAAATTATAAAATATTATATTTATTAGTAGTTTAAATTTTGTCAAAGTGTTATACAAAAATTCTATAAACACCCAGTAAATAATTGCTTAATTCGAAAATGGTATTTTCTTCTATTCGATTTCAAAATTCTGTATTTAGCATTCTTTTAAATGTTGTAGTTTTTCACTATCATGAGAATAGCGTCTCTACTCCTAAACCTATGGCCCACTCAAAATTTTACGACATTATCTGTGTTGTAATCTTGTTCTTTGTCAAAGTTAAAAGGATCATTTAATTGCATTGCATCCAAATTAAGAGTATGATAATGACTTGGAACATCCGATAATTGTAAAATGGCCAAAGGAAAAGGAAGAAGAAGCCAAGCACCCTACCAGTTGGAATTTTCGACACATACTCCTCAGAAGAATCACTCTTTTTAGACGACCCGATTTTAGCAACATAATTCGAATCAGATTTATTATTGTCTTCTTCGACACTATTGGGAGGTTTGGCAAAGTGAATCAGTATTGCTGCTACTGGGACTTCCTATAAGATTGAAGAGGACGGCCGACAACCACTACTTACGTTGTTTAGTATGTACGTTGCACATTACCCTCACATGCTGATTAGCTTCGACAAAAAAAATACCCTATTAAAAAATTCTCAAAATACTAATCAATTTCGACTGAAAATGTTTTCTATACAACTCTCCCAACTTTCTTTAAATTTATTGCCTCCATGTTGTTTAAGAGTATATTTTTTGACGAATCTAAAGGATCAAGACGATAAATGCGTAGCATCAAATTATATTGCACTCAAATATCACCCTTTTCTTACCGTTTTTTGTAAATCTTTTGGAATAAACTATAAAAAAAAGGGCCTGCTACACATACAAGTAAAAAGGTCGTACAAGTTTTACAAGTTATCAGCCTAAACTTCATTAACACGCGCATTAACTCATTTTGAATGGAGCGTAACTACACGCGCCCCACTCAAACGGTTCCCCTTCGTCTTCTTCTTCTTCTTCTTCTCTTCTTCTTCTTCTTCGTCTTCGTCTTCGTCTTCTTCTTCTTCCTCTTCCTCTTCCTCTTCCTCTTCCTCTTCCTCTTCCTCTTCCTCTTCTTCTTCTTCTTCTTCTTCTTCTTCTTCTTCTTCTTCTTCTTCTTCTTCTTCTTCTTCTTCTTCTTCTTCTTCTTCTTCTTCTTCTTCTTCCTCTTCCTCTTCCTCTTCTTCTTCTTCTTCTTCTTCTTCTTCTTCTTCTTCTTCTTCTTCTTCTTCTTCTTCTTCTTCTTCTTCGTTTTTTTTCGATTTTCATGGTTTCTGAAATTCTTCTTCTTCTTCTTGCTGCACGTTCTTCTTCCTCTTATTCTTCTTCTTCTCCTTTTCTTTCGTTTCTGCACGTTCTTCTTCCTCGTTTTCCTCTTCTTCTTCTTCATTTACGTCTTTTCTCTCTGTTTTCTCGTTTTTTTTTTCGATTTTTCATGATAAAATCGTTTTTGAAGAAGAAGAAGCAACAGAAGATGAGGAGGAGAAAGAGAAAGAGTTCTGAATTATGCATAAGATGTACTTCAACGAATTTTGGGTGTATTTTCTTAAATCCTTTGGGTGTATTTTCTGTAACCCTTTGGGTGTATTCCTATAATCGTTTGGGTGAATTCTTGTAACCGTCTGGGTGTATTTTCTGTAATCCTTTGGGTGCATTTCTGTAATCATTTGGGTGTATTTGAGTGATATCTGACTGATATCTATGGGTGTATCTGACTCATATCTATGGGTGTATCTTACTGATATCTATGGGTGTATTTTTCATTTCAGAAAAAATGGCAAGCATTACAGAAATACACCCAAACGATTACATAAAATACACCCAAGAGATTACAGAAATACACCCAAACGATTACATAAAATACACCTAAGAGATTACAGAAATAGACCCAAACGGTTACAGGAATTCATCCAAAGAAAATACACCCAAAGGATTTAAGAAATACACCCAAAATCATGCATAATTCAGAACTCTTTCTCTTTCTCCTCCTCATCTTCTGCTACTTCTTCTTCTTCAAAAACGATTTCAGAGTTTGATGTCAAAAAATAATAGAAATCGAGAATAACGAAAAAAGAAAATAGAGAGAAAAGCACGTAAATGAAGAATGAGAAAGAGAAGGCAAGAAACAAAAGAAAAGAAGAAGAAGAAGAGGAAGAGGAAGAAGAACGTGCAGCAAGAAGAAGAAGAAGGTGCAATGAAAATGTGCCGTAACAGTATGTGGAGGAACTAACGTCAACGACGAAGAACAAACCAGTGAGAAAGGATGAGAAAAGAACGATCAAAAAAGAAGGAGAAAAAGAAGGGATGTAGCGCGTGTAAGGGATATAGCACTTGCAGCGAATTTTGGGGGTTAGAGTTTAATTGACTTGTAATACTTACAAGTCCTAATCGCTTGTACGCAGAGTTTTTTCCAAAAAAAAATTATTACTAACCATATGTACAAAGAAGGAGAAAAATAGAGAATAGTAAGATAGATATAGAGAATAGAGACTCATACATAAATATACACATATGCCGATTATATTAATTGACTTGTAATACTTACAAGTCCTAATCGCTTGTACGCAGAGTTTTTTCCAAAAAAAAATTATTACTAACCATATGTACGAAGAAGAAGGAGAAAAATAGAGAATAGTAAGATAGATATAGAGAATAGAGACTCATACATAAATATACACATATGCCGATTATATTAGCTAAAATTTCTTTCTTACCATACTTCAATACTCATCATCCACTTTATGTACAACCACACAATTGTATCATATTTTAGGTGCAACTATTTTCTTGTTTTTTATATAATATATCATATTCCTTATACACAGTATTCGATTTGTGTTAGTATTGGTTTTTTAGGCTGTGTATCCTAAATGTACAATGTGTATTTAAAATTGTGATTTATCTACACATTACACATTTTAATAAAAATTATATTCTATTAAATTATTAAAAAAAACGTGGAATGCATGTAGCCTCTTCTTAAGATAAGGTTATGTGAAGACAGATTGCACAGTAAGCAGGGTCCGCTAACCATAAATTCCAAGTTAGTTGACAACTTAATGACCCTCCATACTTGCTTTACATAAAAAATAATGAAACCTAACCGTGAAAGTGAAAGGTGTCATCATCATTTCCCACTTGTCTTGTGTGATGGAGAAAAATTCTTCAGTAGTGTTTGTTAAATGAATATTTTCCGACAATAAGACAAAGGGATCTATAACGTTGTTTCACCTTTTTATGTATGATTATAAAAGCTAAGGTGAAACATAAGCGGAAGAAATCATCTCCCACCACACACAGAATTGAGATAATGGAGACCAATAGAGCAGAGTTGATCTTCCTTCCCACTCCAGGATTTGGCCATTTAGTTTCAGCTCTTGAACTTGCAAAGATCTTAATCAA
>NC_029779.3:44800470-44808394 GCF_000817695.3 Arachis duranensis | reverse complement strand
TTTAAGATTCTGTTTAAATAATATTGTATTGTTTATTATTCGAATTAATCGGTGTTGCGGTGTCTATATATACTCACGGAAGAATTTTAGATATTTTTTAAATATTGATACTTTAATCATTTTAACTGTTAATTTTAATTATAAAAAAATACAATATATATTAATTAAAATTAATAATTAAAATCACTAGAACATTATTTCAGAAACATTTAAAAAGTTTTCAAATACCCCCATATGTATTGGATGTTGAACTAAAAGTTTACGATGATCCATTATTATTTATTATATTTTGATAATAAATATTCCCACTCATAATAACGTAACAAGTGGTTGAAGACCTTGCCGAAAATGGGTTTGACTCGAGTGGGGAGATTAAAGCCTCATCATATAGTTGATGAGATTAAGTCTCAAAATGGATTTATTCATGATGAACATAATCCATTATTATTTTGATAATCGAATGTTATCCGTTTAATTGTAAGATTGACTGAATCAATTCAAATAATGTTTGATCATGTAAGCAGAGGAAACATTTGAATAATGTTTGACATTGCCAATGTTGGTTCACCAAACCCTCTAAGTAAATGGTACTTAGATTTTTTTAATTTTTTGCTATACAAATGATACATAGTTATTTCTATAATTGTGGCCCTAACAATAATATTTTTCTTGAAAATTTTCACCAATTAATAAAGCACGTATCCGTTTTAAAATATATATTTGAAAACAAAAAAATATTTAATTTCAAAATATTTGATGTCCATATATTTCTAATAATATCAAGATCATATTACATTATTACTTAATTTTTTAATAACATATTTAATTTGATTGTGATAATTAAATAAATATTGATCATATTAATAATTAAATTATTTTTTTAAAGATATCTACCCTTCAATAATTTTTTAATTATTAAATGATGACTTTACTGAAAATTTTGTTAACAATTATTTTTATATTTACTATTAATTTTTTGATATCAATATATATTATTTTAACATTAAATAAAAAAAATTTATCACTGTTAATATGTATAACAATTAATATATATTGATATTGAAAAATAATCTTACTAAAATTTTTTATTTAATGTTAAAATAATAAATATAGATATCGAAAAATTAATAGTAAAATATAAAAAATTGTTAATGAAAATTTTGGTAAAATTATCATTTAATAATTAAAAAATTATTGAAGGGTATTTTAGAAAAAAATATAATTATTAGTTTTTTTTAAAATACAATTTAATCAATAAAAGAATAATTTATTAAAGAATATTTTAGTAAGCAAAATTTAATGATAAAAAATAAAATTTTTGCTAATGGATATTTTTTTTAAAAATATTTTTTTCTTAAAAAATAGATAAAGTTAACATTAGTTAACACAAAAAGTTTAAAATGGATTAAAGAGGAGGTTTTTTAAAAGTTAGAAGGGAGGAGAATGTACATTTATAAAATAGAAAAAAAAGAAGTGTCATTTTAGCATCTCGCAGAGGATAAGAGTGAAATTTTCTCTTCTTTATTTGTCAATTTAAATTCGGATATAAAATTTTATCAATTTATACATTTAATTGTGTTTTCACATCAAAAAAGCAAAAACAAATATTACAATGTTTATGCTTATTTTACTGCCAGCGAAAATAGAACAATTTTTGTCGATGAGTTATAGTTTAAATAACATAATCTCTTCATATTCATTTAAAAAGTCATAAATTTAAATCTCTCTATCTTTAATAAAAAAAAAAATAATTTCTTTATATATTTTTTAATTATTATCAGCAAAAAATGAGAAAAAAGATAAGAAAGAGAAACGTGAGAGTGATTAATTGAGAATAGTTTTTTTTATCTCTTCTCTTTTTTGCCTATTTTCGGTGATCGAAAAAACTTAGAATTTTTTTTTATTTTTGCTAGGAGCAACAGTGAAAAAAATAGTATTTTTTTCACTGCTAATACCACCGTAAATATTGTATTTGTTTTTTTTTTCAGCGAAAATATAACTAAATATTTAAAATAGTAAAATTATGTTAGTTTCTATGAAGCACGGATTCTCTCATGGTGCCGGCGTATCTGTGTCGGACGCGAATTCGACGCCGACACGTGGTGGATACTTCAAATGAGTATATCGGCGGCGTGTCTTCTTGCGGTGCAGAATTTTGGTAGAGCGGTCACGAATCCGAACGAGTCCAACCCGATTCAGATGTTCATGAAACGGATCTTTCTACTGGACTACAAATCTTTAAATGATTTTGTGATTTTATGGCCCGATTAACCAATTTTTTATTTCTAATTTTAAAATATTCTAAAATTAAAATAAATCAAAATTTAAATTTAAAAATAAAATAATTAATAAACCAACACCTAAATCTATTTACCCTTTGTCTTTGATAGCTTACTTACTCACTAGCTTAACCGTTCTTGGTTCTCTGCGTCATATTGAAGAAGAAGAGAAATAGAAGATACAGAGGTTGAAGGTGAATTGAAGAACTACATTGTGTGGTACGTGGTGTTTGCAGATGATGGACTTGGAGGAGAAGAAATTCATACATTTTCTGTTAGTAAGATGGCAAGAGTAGATTAAAATTTTTTATTTTTTTAATAATTGCATAATTTTAAGAATTTTTTATGCAAATATATTTATAATATGATATTTTATTAATTTAATATATTATTTAAATTTTAATTCACAACGTATCCTAAACGTGTCATATCCAATTTTTTATAAAAGAACATGTCGGCGTATCCGTGTCGTGTCGTGTTCGTATTGCGTGTCGTATCGGTGCTTCCTAGGTTAGTTTCACTCTGAGTAGGAATTTTAGGCAAAGAGATCTTATATTATTGTATCTGTTTGTGTTGTGTACGAAGAGATTGTCCTATTCTATCAATCAACAAGTTGATAGGGGCTTGTGGAAGCTGGTTGCGGTTTCTAGAGGGGGTTCAAATATTTCTCATTTGATATTTACCGATGATTTACTTCTTTTCTGTAAAGTTGAAAAACAGCAAATTCAAACTGTAATGGTAGCTTTGGAAAATTTCTGTAGAGCTTCTGGAATGAAAGTTAATGTGGAGAAATATAAAGCGCTATGCTCCAGAAATGTTTCGGCAATAAGAAAAGAGATTTTCACTGGAGTGTCCTCCATCATATTCGTCCAAAACTTGGGCAAGTATTTATGGGTGAACTTTAATCATTCTCGGGTAACACGCGCAACTTTTAACGATGTTCTGGATAAGATTCGTGGAAGATTAACTAGTTAAAAAGGGAGATTGCTTAATAAAGCGGGCATACTCTGTTTGCTCAATTTTATTCCTACTTACTGCATGCAAGTATCTCTCTTCCCTAAAGGGGTAACTATTAAGATAGAATCCATGATGTGAAACATTCTATGGAAGGGTCAAGCTGATGGTAGAGGCATGAATCTAGTTAACTGGAAGGTGTTGGTCACCTCTAAGAAGTTTGGGGTCTGGAAATTAGAGATCATTTTTGTGCTAATATTGCTCTTCTTGAAAAGCTAGTTTGGCAACTTTTTCACCATTCTGACAAGCTATGGGTTCAACTGTTGACAGAGGAATACCATTCTTCTAAGCATGATTGTTTCAGTCGGTCTCGAGGAAGGGGATCTTATGTTTGGAAGAGTATATGTCGAGTTTGGGATATCCTAAAGGAAAGTTTTATTTGGTGCATTTGGAATTTGGAACATAACTTTTGATTTTCTAAATGGAGAAGAAACAGACAATTGTGTCATGAGATGGATTATATTCACATTTCTGATTCAGATCTCATAATTTTGGACTTTTGATCATCTGGACAGTAGAACATTGAGAATATCTATTCTCCTCTGAATCAGTCTCTGCAGAGTAACATTAACTCTTACAACCCGGATGTTCAAGTTGGTTCAGAGGTCGGTTGGTGTTAGACTGATGTGGCTTCAATGGTTTATGATGCTCGTAGTGGTTATTTGTGGCTCAGTAAGTAAATGTTTAGTTGGAAAGATAGAGATAATTGGCTTTGGCTTTGGCATCAACATGTTTCGAAAAAGTACAAATTTTTGGCCTGGCTATGTCTTCGCGAGGATTTTCCTACTGCTGCATTTTATTTTAGGAGGGGTATTTCGCACACGGATAGCTGTCCACGATGTTTCTCAGCTCAGGAATAGGTTTTACATTGCATTTGGAATTGTCCAAAAGCCTAGCTAATTTGGCAAGTTTTGGGGATCTCCGGTCAACCAGTGGATTTGATGAGTTGGTTCTCACATAATAGTAAACAACGCCCCTTTAGATTCTTTTCTGGTCTCTGGTGCATTTGGCATTCGAGGAATAACGAGATCTTTCATCCTCACGAGCATTGGACTACAGACAAGGTGACTCGTATGGCTTTGTCCTTGAAAAAAGCGTTCTGAAATATTTTTGAGTTGCAACGACTATCTACCCCCTCCACCGCCATTAGTGGCTCTTGGATTCTCCCTCAATGGGTACTTTTAAGATTAATTATTATGCTAGCTATCCTGACAATGGTGCTTGGGTTGGTTTTGCTTGTGTTAGTAAAGATTGGAAGGGAAGGTGGCAACGAGGCTGGCTGGGAATAATTGAGAGTCGTAGCATTTTGCAAGGAGAGTTGTTTGCTATTTGGAGAGGTTTTCTTTTAGCATGGGACTCGGAGCAAAGAGACATTATATGTGAGACAGACTGTGTGAAAGCCTTTATTATTGTCAATAATTTACAGGATTGCTCTAGTTTTATTGATTCTTTGATGTTAAAAATCCGAGATATCATATCTTGAAAATGGTGTGCTGATCTCCAGTTGATCTTGAGAGATGCAAACACAATAGCAGATATTATGGCAAAGTGAGAACCCTTTCTCCTCAAGTGAAGCTTCCGTTGAAGGAGTTTGAGAATAGTATTCAACGAGATTGCCTTTTTTTAAGCAATTTCTTGTTTATTTTTATTTTTTTCTTTGTTGTTGTTTTCTTTCAAGTCACAAAAAAATAATAAAATTGTGTATTTTTATTTGAATAAATAAATAATTTATTTTATTTAAATAAAAAACCCTATATTTAGCCTATATGAACTTTTTTATGACTGTATCATACTATGTGAATGCCAAATGTTATATAGAATTTGTGTGTTTTTTAATAAAACTATGTATTTTCTTTTATTTTATTTTTTCAAAATTTATGCATTTGTTATGAGAAATTTTTGTGTTTGATTTCATAAAATTTGTGTTTGTATTATTTAATTGATATTTAAAAAAAAGGACATATTTGAGACTTGGTACTTATTAATTAAAAAAATACTTTTTCATTTAATATTTCTCTATTAAAAACATTTGTATGTTTTTTTCAAGAAATATAAAATGTCGGGTTGAAATAATTTGAAATTTCAAACTTGACTCAAAAATACAACAGGTGAAAATTATAAACTTGAATATGACAAAACAAAATTTGACTTGATCTTCAAGAACACTCCTAATAATAAAAAATTATAAATCATCAAATATTTTTACCATTTTTAAGACTTGAACTAGAAACCAAATAAAATGCTAACCACTTTGACTAAATTTATATCTGCTAATATTAAAAAGTTTAAAATATTTAATATACAAAAAGAAATACTAACAGATATATTTAATGTTAATGAGTTATAATTCAAATAGCATAATTTCTCTATATTCATTTAAGAGATTGTAAATTTAAATTTTTTTATTTTTGGTAAAAAATTAATTTTTATTAGTTAATTCATTAGTTTAATTTTTTATTCATAAATTAGTGTATATTCCTATATTCTATACGGGATAATACATACAATTATATAAAAAATTTATTAAATAAAAAATATATATAATCATTTTTATTATAAATATTTTATATTATTATTAGAAAATAGTCGTATGCATACTGCAATAGTATTTTTATTTTTTCTTTTATTCTCCACATCACATTGTGAGTCTAATAAATTCTTCTTTTCTTCTTCCATAGACTCATCATTTGAGCATTGCTATAATTTTATGTAAGTTTGTCATCAGATCTCCTTTTCCCTTAGCATGTCGCTGTCTTCCTCCTTTATCTCTCTGTTTACATATAAGTTTTCCTCTCTCTTTTTCTCTCACGTTATGAATGATTGAATCTGTATTTCATTAAATATGTACATAGTGAAGTAATTTTGTTATGAAGTTGTGAATTTGTGTTATGATTTTGTTTATATCCGTGCAGTGAGTCTAATATGCATTTCTTTGATTTCTGGCAATATTATGTACTAATATTTTTAATGGTTGATTCTAAAATTATTTTATATAAAAATAAATATATTTTTTGATTGATTCTTCATTGAATTGTGCATGTTCTCATTACATAAAGTTCATTTTGCATTTTTCATTTTAAATCGTTATCTACTTTGGGTTCTAATTATTGATGTTGGCATGTTGCAATAGTTTATATATGTTGATGGAGAATTAGTGTTTTTGTAATTTTGCTTGAATTATATATATGCAATGAGTCTAATTGCTGATGTTGCAATAGTTTGTTCAAATTTTTCAAGAGGTGCTTTATATATAGTTTGCTTAGTTTTTTCAATTTTTTTTAATATAGGTGCTTTAAGATTATTTTATGGCTAACTAGGTTAGAGAAGACACACAAAGCAACAATGTTGTTCCTAATGATATTGAGATTGAAATTTAGAGTAATGCTAATCCACTTCATATTAAATTTGTAGTGATCAAATATTAGTTTTTTTAATTTTATTTATGTATGTAATAATTTATTGACTACTGGCAGACCCGAAATTAAAGGAACTTCAATCTATGGTGGATTAGTTCTCGGCTTGCTGAAATAGAAAATACAGTGAAAAATCATATTTGTTTTGAAAGTAGAATAATTCTCATTGATAGCAATACTTGTGGAGATTTGTCTTTATTAAAATTTAAATGTGACAACTTTATTTGTTGGTATCATATTCAATCATGAAGTCAAAACAATATGATCAACGTTGTTACCGGTTAATATTTCACATTTTGACATAATTTTTAAGTTTTCAAAGGCTTATGTGTTTGTTTGGGCGCCATTATTCTAGTAAAAAAAATATATTTGTTATTTTTTAGCGTATTTGACAAATTTCCAGTAGTAAAAATAAAAGCACTAAAAAAATAAAAAAGATCTTTTTTGAGAAGCTGTAGGACTTGTTTGGGTGAGTTTCTAAGAAAATATCTTTTTTTGAGTTATATTTTTTTAAAAGATCTTATGAAAAAGTAAAAGTAATTTTATGTTTGGGTATCTCATGTAAAAAGATCTTTTTATCTATCAATTATGTTTGGGTATAATAATATAAAAGTACTTTTTATTTATTTATTATATGAAAAATATCTTTTTTTAAGGAAAAAAGATTTTTTTAAAAAAAGATGTTTTTCTGATTTTTCTAGTACTTTTATTTTTACTACTAGAAATTTGCCAAACACACTAAAAAATAAAAAAGATATTTTTTCAATGAAAAAAGATCTTTTCTTATCAAAATAATGGTGCCCAAACAAGTACGTAATTTACATTTTTTTAAAAGATCTTTTTTCTTAAAAAAAAGATGTTTTTCATGTAATAAATAAACAAAAAGTACTTTTATATTGTTATATCCAAATATAATTGATAAATAAAAAGATCTTTTTGTATGAGATATTCAAACATAAAATTACTTTTATTTTTTCATAAGATATTTTAAAAAAAGTTTAAATTTTTTTTTCTTAAAAACTTATCCAAACAAGCCTATCTCACTACAAAAGCTATTAAATTAATTAATATTCTTTAGTAATATTATCAAAACACTATGGATGATTATAAATTTACGTGAAAAAAACCTTAATAATTTTTGTATTCAATATATAATTTATTCTATTAAAAAATAAATTATTATTTCTAAATTGATAAATGTATTTTCTCTTATTTTTA
>NC_029779.3:44783385-44800370 GCF_000817695.3 Arachis duranensis | reverse complement strand
TTATGTAAGTATAGGCTTCAATGTCCCTGTAAGTTTCAGTTGGTGATGCATAGTGAATGTTCATTATGAAGGTCATAAGAGTTATATAATTATAAGTATTATCATTAGTAAGATACTAAGATATATTATATTCATAATGTAAATTTTGTAAAATAAAAATGTATTATAAATCTCTTTTTGATACAGTCTGAGTGTAAATGTTTTATATAGACATTCAGTTATGTCTTATTACATCGAAAGAAATATTTGAAAATGCAAATACTTCTAATTCATATATCATTGTCCTGTACTTCCTCACTCATAATCGATTCAAGTATGTTTAATCTTTCTATTCTCAAATGGTGGTGCTGGTTCAATGTCCAATATGTAGGCAAGAAGAGTTAATAAGAAGAAAAACACAAAACTGGCTTCAAATGTCTCGTTTGAAGTTTCAACATCACAAGGGGATGTTAGAGCAAAGTTAACTAAAGAAGTATCCACAATAAGGATGGTAGAATCACATGACACCACTGGTGAACATTGTATGTCCAATAGCATAAGAGAACATGGTATAGCAGACAACGTGCTTTCGGTGCAAGACACTGCGAAATCTGATGGTCCGAGCTCTCCAAATAAAGGTTTTGAAATGATCCCATTTCTAGCTAAATTGATGCATCATACACTAGAAAGATAATATCTTAGTTTATATAGTTTATCAGGACCTTGCACTTAATGTTTCGTAGTCTTGATGGGTGTATCACTGTATTGAAAAGATTTTTTTGATATAATAAAGTTGTCTTGTCTCAGAAGGTTGTTGATTATAAAAGATAAACTGTTTTTGAATCCAAAATAAGCTAATCTACCAACACATGGCTGATTGAGTGGTAGGCAAAGCTCGTCCTCTTCCCAGTGGTCTTGAGTTTCCTCAGATGGATTAATCGGATTTTTAGTAACAGGGTCTACATACCGATTGCCTAGAATAGAAAAGAAAAGCTAATCTAAACACACATTTGATTGGATGTTGCAGACATAGATATGATTTGTGAGAAACTAGGAGCATCAGATTGCTTGGCCATTGTGGACATTGATTCCGAGATAAAGGATCCTGAAGTTTGGAGTTCTTATGCACCTGAAATATACAATAATATTCGTGTCACAGAGGTTTGTGATCTTAGTTATATGTAGCGGGTGACAACTGCTATTAGCCTCTGCTAAACAATGTTTTGATGTAAACTTCAATTGCTTCTGCTTTTCTGCTGCCACACTTCAAGGGCATTATAACATTATTATTGTTAGGCTCTCTCAGAGTATAACGTCCCAAATAAGCAAGCCTTCTTGAAACAGCAGAGAGCGTTCTTTTATTTTATGACATAATAATAATATCAACATTGCAGCATGATAGAATTTTTTTTAATTTAATTTAATTTAATTTATTTTTTAATTGCTGTTATTGGTACTGGTATGGAACTTATTAGTCTAAATATTATAATAAAAGAATGATGTAAATACAAATTAGCCTTAGACTAACCATCACATGTTGCTGTGAAATTATTTGATTTTACTTTGATTGACTAACTTCTATTATATTTTTTCAAATCTCATCTCTTTTTACACATTTTTGAACTTATGTTTATTATAACTGTTTAATTTATAATGCTATATAATATAGTATCCTAGTTTCTGCAAAATTTTGGTACTTTCTACTTGTATTGGTGCCCAATCTAAGCAAGGCAAGCCTTGGAACAACGATTGAGTTGGTTCTTAGGTCAAGAGTCAAGCCAGGGGATTAGCCACTAATGCATTTGTCAGGTTAAGCTGACATTAGTGCCACCTTTTCCCAAACCTTGCTTTGATGTAGGATGTGTGTCCCAAGCTGCCCTTTTGAATAGTGTACCCATGCTTATGCAGCATGGGAAATTAATTATAAAAATGCCAAGAAAACAGAATGATACTAAGGTTTATTACAAAAAAGATTTGGCAATAAACTTTTGTTAAATGTATATCCAGCTCTCAAGAAGACCAATATCGAATTACATGGGAGAGTTGCAGCAA
The DNA here is from genome assembly GCF_000817695.3 of Arachis duranensis. Taxonomy (NCBI): domain Eukaryota; kingdom Viridiplantae; phylum Streptophyta; class Magnoliopsida; order Fabales; family Fabaceae; genus Arachis; species Arachis duranensis. The sequence goes on along the minus strand of NC_029779.3, from coordinate 44,798,339 downwards.
GATATCAGTCCTACCATGAGGGGAATTTTGATTGATTGGCTTGTGGAGGTTAGTTTTATGACCTTGGCACATTATCTACATTTCTGTTATAAGTCCCTTTTTTTTGGCTAAAGGGTTTGCTTTATCATGTTTCAGGTTACCGAGGAATATAACTTGGTTCCAGACACACTTTACCTTACAGTAAACCTCATTGATAGGTATCTCTCAGCAAAATTGATGCAGAAACAAAGACTCCAGTTGCTTGGTGTTACTTGCATGCTCATTGCATCGTAAGTGCGAATTCCACAGGCTCATAAATGGGCACTTCTTAATCTCTAAAGGATAGATATTTTTGTATGGTTTTTGTTTTCACTTTTAGTGGTTTATGTTTTTAAGATTTCATGGTGGACAAAGTGAAAATAGAAAATGAAATTCTATTGTTTTCACTTCTTTTCTTTATGAAAATATGAAATGGCATTGAAAATGATAACAGAAACCAAGTCATTCTGACTTTTAAGATGATAAAGGCGTAAAAGTATAAAACTGATAATGACTAGTATAGCGATTATGAATTAATAATAATTATTTTTTCAGTCACTCAAATATTCTGGTTATGATTTGTTGGTAATTTTATAGATTTCTCAAATATAACTTTTTCATTATACTCTCTCTTCTCTGTGACATTGTTAGTTTTACTCTAGTAACTCCTGGTGCAATTTGTTGATAGTCATTAAATGATAATATAAGATATCATTTCTATTCTTCCTATAATATTAGGAAATTCTAAAATGTCTTACTTTTTTTTTTCTTAACTTCTTTTGGATTTAAGAAAGTATGAAGAGATTTGTGCTCCTAGAGTGGAGGAATTTTGCTTCATCACAGATAACACTTACACAAAAGAAGAGGTATTGCATATTTTGTAGTAGGGCTTGAATTTGAACGTTTTTTATAAACTATAAAGCATAATCTAATAAGTGCCATTTTCACAGGTATTGAAAATGGAGAGTGAAGTTCTAAACATTTTGCATTTTCATTTATCTGTTCCAACAACCAAAACATTTCTGAGGTATATTATATGTACTACATATATATACATCCACCTTTTATTGGAAAATGCCATAAAGTTAAAGCTCCACTGAAGTACTGATCTATGATGATCTTTCTTTGGCTTTCAGGAGATTCATCCAAGCAGCACAATCTTCATACAAGGTATGATACTTGTTATCCACCAATTTAACATAAGATGATTCTAGCTTTAACTATGATGTAAATTTCTATTGTTTGAATTCAATTTTCAATTAGGTTCTTATAAATTTCTAATGTATGGAACATGTTAAAATGTTTTAAGTAGGGATTTGATTGAAAATAAGATCAAATCATAAGCACTTATAGACAAATTAAACCATGATTCTAAAAGCAAAACCATCAATCTCTTCGCAGGTTCCTCACATCGAATTGGAATTCCTGGCAAATTATTTAGCAGAGCTTACCCTTGTTGAGTACAGTTTCTTGCAGTTTCTACCTTCCCTTATAGCTGCATCTGCTGTGTTCCTTGCAAGATGGACTTTAAACCAATCAGAACATCCATGGGTATGAACCGCTTTTTTTTGTGACTATTTAAATCCAAGATGATGCACCTCAATGTTTCAAAGGATTTTCTAACTAATATCCACATTTTATATTAAAAAAATTATTTCTTACACTACGAAATAGGATACAAAGACAATTTTTGTGTCTCTGTCTTCATTGTCTCTTTTGGTTTGTATTTTTTGCCTCTCTAATCAAACATTACATAGGTTTTATAACTTTCATGGTATCTAATTTATTGGAAACCTATGATGCACTGACTAGGACATGAGACACGACATGACACGGGACACGTGGACACACAAATTTTAAAATTTTACAAGACACGGGAACATGACATATATATAAAATATAAAGTATTTTTTAGATAAATTACAATGATATTTTGATATTTTATTGATATTAAAATATAAAATATTTTTTTAACTGTTTTTAATGTTTTCTTTTAATTATATAAAGTATTTAAAATATATTTTGTTTTAATAAATTATAATATATATTATTTCTAAACTTATTTCAAGAATACATGTTAAGAATAAGGCTGGACACACTGACACGTGATAGTATTTAGGTATATCAAAACGTGTATGAGAAGAAATTTTTATTTTTATTAAGACAAGGCTAGACACAGCAGACACACGTGTCAGACAAGTGTCAATGAATGTCATGTTCAAAATATGTTCGATACGCGGACACTGCAACTCAGCCAAGTGTCCGTGCTTCATAGTTGAAAACTATATTCTTGTTTATTCAGTTCCGGCTTAATATATTTTTATATTTAATCAGTTTTCCAAGAGAATTAGTTAGTTAAAACCATGTTTTAATTATGCAGAATCTAACTCTGGAGTACTATACAAACTACAAAGCCTCAGAGCTTGAAACTGTTGTTCTTGCACTTGTAGATTTGCAGCTCAACACCAAAGCCAGTTCCTTGAATGCTATACGTGAAAAGTATAAACAACATAAGGTAAGAATTTTCCGCACTATATATATAGGGATTGGGAAGATTTTTGTGCAAAATTTTGGTGTTTACTATCTTCACTAATAAAAGTAATATCCTAAATTAGTTTTCAAAGGAATATTTTATCGGATATTTTAATTTTTATTAAATTTTAATTATTAAATTAGTCTTTGAATTTCTCCAGGTTATATTGCTTACTACCTGAATGGACTAATTTGAGAATTTAAAAATTTTTAAGGACTTTTATTAAATAACGTAAAAAGTTATAAAAAAAATTATATAAAGATTTGTATAAAATCTTTAGCAAAATTTAACACGTAAATGATCTGTCTAACAAAATATTAAAATAAAAAATTGAGGCTAATTTTCGTAATTAAAATTTGTTTGGTATGGAAGTGTTCGACTAAATATTCTATATGAACTAATTTGGGTATTCCTATTTAATAATTAAATTGGTGAATTAATCGACATATAAATGCTTATAATATTAGAAGGGTTTAAGTTTCAATTTAGTGTAATTATTATTATTATATACTAATGAGGAAGCATTTCTCTTCCTCCACATTAATATATCACCGCAAAATAGTTAAAGAGAAAAAAGATATAATGTTAAAAAAATAAATAAATAATTGTCAAACAATAGAGTAAAAATTTTGTATTCTATAAAGAATGATATAATCTCCAGTATATTCATTATATAAAATAAGTCAAATTTATTAAAATTAAATCTATGAGATTGCTTTATTATAAAATACGAGATTAAAATTATGTGATTGCTTTATTATAAAAATTAAGTTTTTATTATATATTGTAAAAATAATTAAAAATGAACTAACGATGTAACAAAAATTTGGTTATATATATTTTTGACAAAGCACTTAGATGATACAATGAAAATAAAGTTACATGCCTTTTTGTAGTGGGTCTTGGAATTAAAATATATAATAAATATCTTTCATGTATAAATACTTTGATGTTGGCAATAGACAAGTAAAGGAGTTGATCCGGTGATTAGCTCAATATAGTAGAATACCTTGAAATCGAAACATGGTTTAATTTATATAGTCAACCACTCAACCCAACTTAATAACAACAAAATCTTATGAATTAGTTGTATGAATTAAATAACATTATTGCATTTTGTCATGTATTATATTTGCATTAAGACTGTTTATATTTAGTTCTCTTTTGATTATCTCATTGCAAAATCTTCTAATTTTTCTTTCTATCCTTAGCCATTGTTTTTTTTTTTTTCGATTTAATTACTCTGTTGGTCCTTATGATTTCACCAATTTGCAATTAGATTCTTATACTTTTTTTTTCCTTTTAATTACTACATGTTTTTTGATAGAAATATTTTGATAATTTTAACGTTTTTGATATGAAAAGGACCTAATTACTAAATTAAAAGCAATGTAAGAATCCAATTGAATATATATATATATATAAAGACCTACTTATAAATTTAATAAAATTACATATACCAAACCTTTTTCTTCCCTTACATACGACCTAAAACAAGATTTTACTGTCTTTTCAACAGTGAACATCACTCTTGTGACAGTTCAATTGTGTGGCAACACTGTCTCCAAATCCAAAACCAGTGCAATCGCTCTTCCAAGTTTCAAGTGTAAATTAATGCAACTCAAAAGTCTAAAAGCATGACTTCGGAATTTCTGGTACAGTACAACGATGTTATCATCAGTTGTGAGTGACATATGTTACCAATTGATCTTTGTAATTTCTAATTACTGCTGTTTGTAACATATAAGGTGGTCTCAAAATTCTGGCAAATTCCAGATTTCAGTGTAACATTAAAATTGTTACATTATATGATGTTATACGGTTAAAAGCAATGAGTTGAGGTACTAACATCAAAGTAGATATTTCGTGGAGGTTGTACCATTGTGGCTGTTTCAAGATTTTTTCCTGTATTGAAACATTTGTTTGTATTATCAAATTGTCAAAAAGGTAAAAAAAAAATGCACAGTTTATATTTATGTTTCTTTTAGTCTGTTACAACATGCAACAATTGATAGAAGGAAAGATGTTTCTTAAATTATTATTTTCATGTTGACATCTATTATACCACTTTTAAATTTTGGTGTAGTCCTCATTTAGGTAAAACATTTTTTGAAAAATTTTTAAAAAAATTTTAATGTTTTAATTAAGTTTATTCATAATTTTCAAATATATTTTAGAGTATAATTTTCATGTGAAGCATCAAAATAAACTTTAAAAGTTTAAAAATAAACATACTTTACTTTATTACTTAAGCATGAATTTTTTTTAAAAAAATGTTTATTTTATAGGAAAATAATGCAAACTAAAATCACCTACTATATACTATATAGGTGTATATAAATACATGTATAGTTTAATTTATTTTTAATATATATTTTATAATTTAATACATATTTTATTTTAGTAATTAATTTTAATGTATACTTAATATGATTGATACCTATAACTATATAACCTTGCGTTCTTCTTCACATTTAATTTGTTGTTACCTTTATCTCAACCTTTTTTTTTTCTTTTCCCCCTTTTTCTCGCTTTTGTTTGGGGTCTAACACCAAAAATGATATTTTATATAACAAGATTAAATTCATATTTAATTAGAAAATCCACTTGACCATATCACATAACAAGTATTTTTACCCTAATAAAAATCAATTGTCGATCTACATGATCAAATGCATTTTTTAATTAAAATAATTCACTCCCTACAAAAAATTATTTATAAATAATAAATTTGTTTGAGGATTGTTGAGTAATTTTTGTGGGCTAATTTTTGTTAATATTGATCAAAGATGTGTATTACACCAAGTTATTTGACCATTTTGATTATTAACCCTTTTAATAGACCAATAGGAGCACATTACGAAATTAACAAAGACAAAATTTGACCTCAAAACAAACAGGACAATCATGATGCATTGCCTTCTCCACACAAGTGTGACTATTTTTCAGCAGAGTTGAGTGGCAACAACCTTGGAAGAAAAGAAGTGTTGTTAGAATGATAGTTGGAAAAGAAGCTTACGGGTCAAAAATTAAGACAACAGTGTTGCTACTTTAAAGGAAAGCATGAAAATGTAAAACGATTGACTTACCACACTTGTCGCAGTGGAAGCAATTTTCAGATCCTCCAGTTCTGTATTGAAACATTTCAGAATCATTCAATAACTAACAAAAATAAAGCTTTATCCTAATCTATGTTAATAGTTTGATCTTCTCTTATCATTAACAAGACTTACCTCTTGTTCAGTCCCACAAAGTGAACATATCACCTGGAAAACAATCCAAAAATATTCAATCGAATTGATTAACATGTGAAATAACAAAAGGGAGAAGGAGCACAAAATTTTGGTGATACTCAAATTATCGGTGTTCAAATTAATAAGCATACCTATTTAACTTAATGACGGGGAATGTCATGTCTAAGTTTCGGAACAATCCTGATATCATCCTGCGGAGAAACATAGATGGTAAAATAAGTTCCAATTAAAGAGAAAAAAATGGATTGCCACAACATAAGAATTAAAAATAATGATTTGAAAGTCCTAGGTATTGCAATCTGCTACTAAAAGGAGATTGACTGTTTCTCAAAAATTGTAGTTTGAGTCAATTGATATTCACCTCAACACTTTCTCCACAAATATACTTCTCAAATTAGTCTAACGAACACCACTTAAATTTTTCAGGGCTAACTTGAGGAACAGGAAAGAAATATAAATGTCTCAGAATTAAAACTTGAAAAAAAGGAAGATGAACTTACCTTTGCCTCATTATGACAATGGCAACAGTAGAAAATCTCGTTTCATGTTCTTTTGATTGAATCAATTCTTCTCCATGTATGCACTCTTTATTTGACGACAGATTGTACTCTTTTTCCTTAAATTATATTCTATATTTTAAGTTACTGCATTCAAACTGCGAAGGCTTAGATTTTTCATCACAAGATATCTAACCGATTATATAAAAAAGTACCATATATTTTAGATTGTACAGAGATATTTAATATTAACACAATTTACTATGTAAAAAATATAGTGTATTTTAGACCACACATACTAATAGAAAAATTTAGGATGTAACACACACAGAACCGACTATACACAGATAGAGAAACAGATATATCTCTGCATCTGACATTGACACGTGCTATTATAAGGCACTCATGAAATTGTAACTTTGTAAAGGTATTTCTAAAGCACAACAGGTATTTTAAATTATGCAACATACACAAAAATATTAGGTATTTCTGATATTTTTTATTACGCATTGTGCACTGTGCACAAAGGCATATGATATTTGACACATTTAGTTTTACATGTCCATTTAATTTATTATTAACTTATCATTTTTTAAAAATTATGTTTTTCCTAATAAATATTTAAAAAAACAATTTAAAATATTTCAAAGTCAGATAAAAAAAAAAGAAAATACACACGTTCTTTTTTTAATGTATTCATCTTCTTTTTACAACAAAATACTCTCTTTTATAATCAAATCATACCTACTCAATTTTTTTATGATAAATTAAAATCACGTTACTTATATTTTTTGTTTATCCTAAATCAACCCAATCAAATCTTATATCAGAATAAAAAAATATTAAATACGAGACAATTTTTATAAGACATACAAAATTAGATTTAAAAATTTTTTTATTATTCATAAGTAATTTATTAAAATTGGTTTTTGAAAAATAATTTTTTAAAGAGAGTAATACCTTTCTTTTTTAAATTAACTGAAAATGGTTTTAAATAATCATAAACATTGTTAATAAAATAAGTTTTAAAATTTAAAATAATTATAATATAAATAAATAGATAAAAAAGTTTGGTTCTCAATGAAATTTAGTATTAATAATTTAACTAAGAACTCAAAATAAATAGTTTGTTTGAAAAAAAATTAAATCTTTTATAAAAATAAATTTACCAAATCAGACCTCATATTGCAAAAACTTTCTTTTCTCCATGCACTCTACAATTGGTGACAGATTGTATCTTCTCCCTGAGTTATATGCCTCATGTTACTCCACTCAAACTGCAAAGGCTCAGAGTATTATTGTCACCTCTTCTATGAACTACATGGAGGCAGAAATAAACTTTGGACTTGCACATATAAAAATATTTAGAAATAATTCCACAACTTCAAGTCAAGCAACTGAACGCTTCTTTTACACTGTCAGAGACCAACAGATAATATCAACAACAAAACCGAAATTACCTGAAAAAGGAAACACATCAAATAAGTGTTTAAACTAAAAATTGATCATGTTCCTATCACATTCATACAATTTTGAAGCACAAACTTAATAGTGAGAAACATGACCAAATCAAACATGACCAAATCAAACATGACCAAACTTAGCCATACCTCTTCATCGTCCATTTTTAGAACTCAAATCTTCGCCTAGTATAATAGCAAGAAACATGACAGTCAAACTCGGTCAACTCGAAATTTATAAACTATACATGAATTTAAAGATAGAGAAGTCTTATTAAAGCAGGAAAGTTATTGCAAAAGTATTACACTGGAGAATTGGAAGGGGTAATCATGTGAGAATAGTTGACGATACGTGGTTACAATTCTTTCTTATGACTTTTATGAAGTATTGTTTAAATCACTTTTTAAAGCAATCAATTATTTCTTATGATTTTTCAATCACTTTTTTTTTGTTAATATATGACTTTTATGAAGTATTTTTTTATGGTTAATTAGTTATCAAGTTATGACTTTTATTTTTTATTTTAATAATTTTTTTTTCAAAAAAAAAAATCTTTATAACAACAGACCAACCCACCAAATAACAATTCGGATAAAATTTCACGGTATCTATAACTTAATTATCTATACATACTAGAATTCAGGAGGAAACATCACTGATGTGGAATTTTTTTGGATTTTTGAGTTTTCTTTAAAATAAAAAATAGAAAGCATATGGTCTGAGTCAAAGAAAGTGGTTTCCTTTCACATCACTCTCAGTTCCAATCTTGTGTTTCTCTTCTTCACTTCACAAACCACTCCAGCCAAGGGTTTCCGATCAAAGAATCAAGAACCCTCCAAATATTCCGAGAATGTCAACCCTAACAGTAATACCACTCCATTTTCCAAACCCTTATCCAATCCTTGTGGTTCTTCTTCTTCTCCTTCTCCTTCACCTGTTGTGAAGAAATCGTGTTCCAAGTCACAGAAGAAGCCACAATCCTCGGCAGCAAAGGAGGGTGTTGTGAATTCCGTGAATTCCGTTCAGAAGAACAAGATCAGGCAGAGGAAGTTCGTTGTTGCAAAGAAGAATAAGAACAAGAAGTTCGAAGGGAGTGGTGGTGATGGTGATCAGGGTTCAAACTCAACGCTGTCGTTTTGTAAGTGCAAAGAGAGCAACAAGAACAACAAGTGTCTTTGTGTGGCTTACCAGAATCTCAGGAAGTCACAGGAAGAGTTCTTCAAGAACAAGCAAGCACAAGAACAAGAGCAAGATCAAGAAGATGGAGCTGCTGAGATTGAGAGAGTGATCATTGAAGAAGAACAACGACAACAACAAGAAGCCATAGGAGAGGATTGTGGTGGATAGTTCCAATTGTATTAGGTACCCAAAAATGGCATCACACTCACCAACCCGTTTCTGTTTCTCTCTCATTGTTCTCTGTGCAGTCTTCATCTTGGGAGCTAACGGAGCCTCACCGTCCCACTTGCTCAACGCTGCCCCAGCCCCCGCCGTGGATTGCTCCTCCCTGGTTCTAACCATGGCGGATTGCTTGTCCTTCGTCACCAATGGCAGCACCACCACCAAGCCGGAAGGTAACTGCTGCTCCGGGCTCAAATCGGTTCTGAAAACGGCGCCTCAATGTCTGTGTGAAGCCTTCAAGAGCAGCGGTCAGTTCGGCGTCGTTCTCAATGTCACCAAGGCCCTCGCTCTCCCCGCTGCATGCAAAGTCTCCGCCCCTTCCGCTTCCAACTGTGGATGTCAGTCAAATTATAACTTCCTTCTTCCTGTTTTCGAATCTTCTCTCAGATAAAGTTTTCATTTTTATGTGACTTTTTTTTGTTTATTTTTTGCAGTGTCTGAAACACCTGCCGCCGCTCCTGGTATGTTTCTTTCTCACTTATAATCCATTTTTTATTTTAGATTCTTAGCAGCATTTTATGGAATATGGATTTGTGGGATTTAATTGAAATTTGATTCGATTTGTGAAATGAAAAGAAGTTTGGGAGGGATCACATGCTTAGACATATATAAGAGGAGCCATACCTGATTTTGTAGTTTTATTATTTTTTTTGTTGTTAATTTTTCACGGACTGTGGATAATGGAAAATTAAACGTGAATTTTTTTTTTCCTCTATAGTGTTTTCATTCTATATGCTCTACATGCGTTCTGATTTTTGGGTACCTAATACAATTGGAACTATCTACCAATTAAAAACAGAGAGACACTTTGGTATATCTACCAATTAAATGATATACAGATGTGTGTTCAAAATGATATATATGTATCTATGTTATACTACTTATTTAATAGTAGTATTTATCTGTTTGTGTTGATGTTTGTTATACTTTTTATTCAAACTGCAGTGTATCTAACAGGACTTCTAATGGAGGTAGAAGAAGCAGAAGAAATGTAAGTCTTCTGGATGCTTACCTTTTTTGAGAAAAAAAATGAAGATTTGATTCAAATGAGGGTTTTCTAAATTTGAATTGAATGGATTTGCTTTTTTCAGAGTTTGGAATCAACTAGCACCTTTGGGGGAAGCAGGTGGAAGAAGAAGCAGCAGCTGAGAGTCACCAGCCAAAAACCATTCAAGCTAAGAACTGAGGTAATGCCTATTCTGATGCAACAAATTGATTGATTGAATCAATTTTCCATTGATTTTTGAATTGGATAATAACATGGATACTGTAATTCAATGCAGGAAAGGGGGAAGGTGAAAGAGGAAGAATTTGTGAAGAAGATACATGAAATGATGACAGAGGAAGAGAAGCAAAGGATACCAATACCCCAAGGGCTTCCATGGACAACAGATGAACCTGAGGTGCCCATTTTGCTCTCAAAATCTTGTGTTCAGTTCACAACTCATACTTTTTCCATTTCAGTGACATGCTTGCATTTGCTGTATAGACTGTATTGAGTTACTCAACTATCTTCTGTGCTAATATTTCAGTGTTTGGTAAAGCCTCCTGTCAAAGAAATCACACAGCCGATTGACCTGCAGCTTCACAGTGATGTGCGGGCAATGGATCGTGCTGAGTTTGATCATCAGGTACCAACTCTTATTTTCATTTTGTTTAATTTTGCTTCATTAAGTGTAATATTGTGTCATGAGCAGCATCATTGTAAATTCTGGATCCATATTTCATAGATTTGTCGCTACTGCAAGCATCTTTCATTTTTAGAAAAATACAAATCGGTAGACAATAGAACACTGTTTGATAAATGTTGAACCATTCATGAATCATGTAGGTTGCAGAAAAATTGAGTTTGATAGAGCAGTACAAATTGGAGAAGGAGAGGCAACAAAAGGTACTATATTACTATATTCAGATAACTCCTGTGCTAATCTACCATTGACATCATCGCCATCCCCTACGGTGCTGCCGTTACCGACTTACCGACGCCGCAATGGGCTTCTTCCTTTATTGTTCTGAGATCACTAATCGTTATGATCCCCACCCACAGTCCTAACCGTAGCTACTCGAATGTATCGTCTGAGAGCACAATGATGGCGACGACGCCGGTGGGATTCTGGGGACTCTGAACAAGTGACGCTCTTTGGAACCTCAAGAACCTGGTTGATACATTCTCCTCCTCCTCCGAGATCTCAACCGGCGCACCCTCATGTACGGATCTTTTTGAACCCTGCTTCTGAAATTTTTTTATCTTTTTTTAATTTAGGGTTTTCAGCTGCGTTTTCTTTGGCCAGGCTTTGCGCTGTTTTATTTTATAAAAGTTAACTTATATCAAGGCTAATAATTGTCAGTTGCATCCTGATTCCATTGAATGGGTTTCGTTTCTTATGGGAGTTGCTAATTCATTTAGTTCTATTTTGTGTTTGAATCCTGTATTTCGTCATTTTTCTATTTCTTTAATAAGTTGATGTTGCGCTTTATAAACTGATAGAGTGATAGAATCATAAATGCTCTTTGCAAAACTCATCAATTTTTTTGTGGAAGGTTTTTCATTCAGCATAAAGCTGTTGAGTGATGTTTGTTATTTTATAATGCTTCAGGTATTTTTGTCTCTTTCATTTGATGAAGATCTTGGGATGTAATTGCAGTGATTCCGCACAGAAGAAGAACGGTGAATTATATATGAAGTGCTCTAATAGTTGTAATAGGAGTTGATTTTTGTCAAAGTGCTCATCAAATTATAGTTAATTCAATTTCCTATTTTATACTTCATTGATTTTTCTTTTTTGGACAGAGTTCAAGCCCAAGAGCCCAACGAAGGAAATAAAGAAATGAGGTTAGGAAGAAGAAGAGGTGAGGAAGACAGAAAACAAGCTATGGCTTCTGATTCTTCACCCATCAACAACGGTAGGTAGCTCTCTTCTTCTTCTTCTCTTTGGTCTTCTTTCCATTTTGTAATATTTTGTATTTTATTTTTTATTTAAACCTTTTTGGTTTCAGGTCCTTCATCTCCAACAATTCCCCTTCAAGCTCAACCGGCAACACCTTCTCCTCCCTTGGAGATGCTTCTCGCCGCAATCATCGTCGTTGAACTCTTCCATGCCGTCCGCCTTCGATACCCCGCCAGTGCATTGTTTCCGGTTTGCCGCAGCCACTGATGCTCCACCTACTCCAATGTGATTCAGAGGCTCCTGAAGGATTATTCTCCGGTAGAGAAATTATCGATTCCGACACAAAGTTTCATGAGTTTTGTGAGGAGTTCTATCGGTCTGTGAAGAACAGGGGAGTGGCAAATTCGGGGATTGATGAGGCTGAAAGTTGAAGACCAAGGTATGGTGGGTTAATTCTATCATTGATTTCCTTTTATGATCTTTTCCTTTTATTCAAAATCAATATCTCTGGAGCTTTATATTTCTATACAAAAAATTAACAGAAGATAGCTAACAATTTTTTCTGGGTTAACTGCATTTTCTTTTCTCTACCAATTGAATCTAATTTGCTATGGTTATTGTGGCTTGTGTTTTGCTTTTACATAAATATTAGGAATTATGTTGGATTATTTATCAGAGGTATTACCATATTAATCATTCTTGCATGGCTTTATATCAAGAATTATGAGGAATCTATTAGTTTTCTTTCAAATGCCTTCTCTGACATCGATATCAATGTATCAATATCTATTATTAGATACTAGAGATTACAGATTAAATACAGTTGGATATAAGTTTTGTGTCTTGGAAGGTAATTTTCTTTTATTTAAGTGAAAGAGCTAAATCAGATCATGGGTTAAAGGTCATTTCATTTATTTAAATATGCTAATATATCACATTAATTGAGATAAGTATATATGAATAGTGTACTTTCCTCTTGAATGAGAATGAGAATATCATACCCAGTATCTCATCAGCTATGGCTAAGTGAATAGCCTTTTGAAATTTTTAGTGGTTTGTCAACTATAGTTTAGGAGGTTAGGACAGTTAAGGTAGGTAGTTTTTCTCTATAGATACAAGTTCATTTTGATAGAAAGTAACCTTGAAAATTGTGTAGTTGATGTGATTGGTTAGGTACACGTTTGTTGAATTTTATTATTGTTATGGTCTTTGGTGTGAGACAGAATTCTTTTCATGTGATTTCAAGCATGTATGCTATTTATTAGGTTATGCAAAGTTGTTTTAGATGCATTAGGAGAATGTCTTCATTCATTCTTTTCATATTGTACTTCACTTTTTCTCTCTCTGTTTGACTGAGAAAAGAGTTTCATCCTTCTCTTCTCCTTATTTTTATAAAAATATTAAAGAAGAATGTAATATGGTTCTGTCATATTCTCCTATTGTTTTCTTTAATTTCAGCTCCCTCTTTGTAATTTTATTCAATTTCTCGAAATTTCATCATGTTTTGGTGCTTTGGGATCTGTATTCGGGAGCCATGCATAGATGACTTTGTGATTCCCACAACTTCATTGATTTATTGCTACAATCATGTGATTTTGATATGAATGTGGTTTATATGTTCATTTTCATTTATGAATAATGTAGTTCCTTCATATCATCATATGTTTTACTATCTATCTGTTCAAAATCAGTTCTTTTATATATCCTATGTTTTTCTTGATAATTATGGTTGGATTAGGATTATTGTTATAAGGTTGTTGGTTTTACACATTGTCATGCTGATATCATTAGTATATATGTATTATGGTGTTTAGGGTATAAGCTTCTTAGTTAATTCAGTTTCTCATTTTATAGTTCATTGGTTAGTTTTGAGTGGTAATTAGACAAATTTCGTGTTCTTTTATTCTTAGTAATTTGGAACTAATAGTTGTGATGGGAGTTGGTTTTTGTCAAAGTGCTCATCAAATTATAGTTAATTCAATTTCTCATTTTATACTTCATTGATCAGTTTTGAGTGGTAACTAGACAAATTTAATGGTTCTTTTTTAGTAATTTAGATCTAATAGTTGTGATGGGAGTTGGTTTTTGTTAAAGTGCTCATTAAATCATAGTATGTATAGATTGTTTCTCAATCAGTTCTAGGGAGGTGAGGTTGTATTTTTATTATTATATGCTTCAAATTGTTGAAAATATAATGTGAATTCCATTCTTCTGAAGTTATGATGGGATGTTAGTTTGAATGATGTTATTTGTGATCTCATCTCATTCTTTTATACATGATTCTGATGTCAGTCAAAGTTGTTGCTTCCTCATTTTATTTTGTCACTTTCGAAGTTATGATGGGATGTTGGTTTTTGAATTTTTCTTCAAAAACAAAAGATGGATTGGATGTGGTTAGGTGGGGAAAGTGATTCTCTTCCCTGTTTTTCAGTGTACCCTCACATGAAAAATCAGATTTTGGTGGTTTGGTGGGAGAAATGACATCATCTTCTATAACAAATAGTACTATCTTTTATTATTCTATCAAAAAAGTTATTTGGTTAATGAGAGTAGGTATCGTTACTTGTGACTAACTCTCCTTTGTCATTTGTTGCAAATCAATCCCATCAGCAAGTACTTTCATGGCCTCTCTGGTTATAAGTTTTCTTTCAAAAAGGAAAAACATTCCCCTTCTACAAATCACGTCAGATCTCCTGCTTTTCATTCTTCCGATGGATGATTATCTGCCTTCTGCAGATTTGATTGGTAGGTGTTGATTGCTGTCAAATTTTCGATGATGTGATGGTCATTCATATTGTTTTGCCTCATAATCAGTGCTCATCCTTCTTTCCAGCGTAGTCCTTATATATGTATATATTCCCTTAAGAAATATACCCTCCAATGAATATATCAATTCCACTTT
>NC_029779.3:44754618-44782484 GCF_000817695.3 Arachis duranensis | reverse complement strand
TTTTGGTTTATATATTTCATTATTGAATTAATTTTTGTATATTCTTTTTATGTTGTTTATTATGCATTTAGTTATTAATAAATTCATAATTTATGATTGTCTGTTTAAATATTTCTTTGACGTGTATATCTTTATATTTGATTTATTTATAATAAGTTTTTTTTATTTCATAATAAAAACCCAAATCAAGATGACTCTGAAATATATGATCCTACTGTAAATTCTTGGAATGAGCTTCGGTCTCCTGTTGATCATCCACTTTTTTCACAAAGTGAAGTTCAAGGTATTTCAGTATACTTATAATTGATTTATTTATGGAGTTTGCATTTTTCGTATTAATTTAGATATAATCTACTCATTCAGTATATTTAGTCACGTTATGTTCCTTTTATAATTTTAATATTCTGGTCGTAATAAAATTTATATGACATTTTTTTACCAAATATAATATGAAAAAAATAGTATTCATTGATTTTAAATACTTTCAATACAAGTGTCTCAAATTTGGTTAGATTATTATTATTATCAAATATTTATATTTTCAATTTGTAGACAATGAGTATCCAGTGAATAATTTCTGAATCTTTAATTGTTTTACTGGTATATTTTTTTAAGTAAAAAAAATTAAGAAGCATTTAAGTCTTTATTTAATATAATTTTTTTACTTAGTTAAATTTGTAAGGATTTGTTTATTATTTAAATTTTTTATTCATTTTTGTAGGTTGTCTCGATATTGGTGACCCTGTGTATACTTGTCTATATTGTGGTGCGTCGTTTTGGTTACTAGAGCGGGTTGAAAAACAGTCAAGAATTAACCAGCCTCTTTTTACACTTTGTTGTTTTCAAGGAAAAATTCAATTACCGTATCTTCAGAAAGCTCCAGATTTATTATATAATTTGATTCATGGTCATGATAGTAAGTCTTTACAGTTTCAGAAGAAAATTCGGTATTATAATAGTATGTTTGCTTTCACTTCTCTTGGTGGTAAAGTAATAGACTCAGTGAATGATGGAACTGATAGTATGTTTGCTTTCACTTCTCTTGGTGGTAAAGTAATAGACTCAGTGAATGATGGAACTGGTCCACCACAATTCATCATAAGTGGTCAAAATTATCATAGGATTGGAAGTTTATTACCTCAGGCTGGTCAAGTTCCGAAATTTGCCCAATTATACATATATGACACAGAACATGAGTTAACGCATAGAGAAAGAATATTTGGGTAAGGTCAATTCTTACAAAAATTTGTTATGATTGTTTGTAATTTTAATTTGTTTCCTTTATTTTCAATTTCATTTTTAGTTGGTAAGATACTAATATGGATGTAACTTTGATTATTATAATCAAAATGTTCGTATCCTATTGTTTAAATATTGTTGTTAAGATTCATTCTAATTATAAAAAATGCATGTTTCTTCATTTTAAGTAAAATTACTTAGTAATATTGTGTTATTATTTTTCTTAATTATAGGCAAAGTTCAAATATAGATAGACAGCTGATAATTGATTTGACCCAAATGATTGATCAACACAATCCCATAGCACAATCATTTAGAAGAGTGAGGGAATTCCATGAGAATCACCCGTCTCAGATGTTTTCTTTGAAATTGTTTAGTCAAAGAGAACGTGATCGAAGAGTTTATAATTATCCTTCGTGCGATGAAGTTGCTGCTTTGGTTGTTGGTGATTTTGATTCTTCTGATACTGGTCGTGATGTCATTGTTAAATCTGCAACTGGCCAACTTCAAAGAATATATGAGACACATGCTTTATACTAGCCATTGCAATATCCCTTGCTTTTTCCTTACGGGGAAGATGGTTATCAATTGGGTATTCCTTATCGAGATATTCAAGATATAAATGTTGCAGGGAGAAGGACTAGAGTATCCATGCGAGAATTTATCTGTTTTCGTTTGCAAATGAGAGAGGATGAGGATAGCATTATTCATAAGTCTAGAAGATTGTTCCAACAGTTTGTTGTTGTTTCATTCTCTATGATTGAGTCACATAGGCTTTATGAAATCAGGAAAAAACAGAGCACAATTAGAGGAGAAGTCTTACAAGGTATTGAAGAAGCTATGCGACGCGGTGATACTGAAGCATCATCAATTGGTACTCGAGTGATTTTGCCTTCTTCTTACATGTTTAATAATTGCCAAGATGCTATGGCTATTTGTAAGCATTTTGGGTATCCAGATCTATTTCTTACCCTTACTTGCAATCCTAACTGGCCTGAGTTTCAAAGATATACTAATCGTGATCAAGTTCCAATTGCTGATCGGCCAGACATTGCTTGCCGAGTCTTTCATGCTAAGATGAAGTGTCTTCTTAATGATCTTAAGAATGGTGTTTTTTTTGGTCCTCTTAATGCAGGTATATCGAATATAGACAATTCTATATTGAATTTATGCTAAATTTCTATATTTACCGACATTTTTTTACATTTTTTTATTATTTAGGTATGTATACAATTGAGTTTCAAAAAAGAGGTTTGCCACATGCACATATTCTACTTTGGCTTGATGGAAGGAATAGATTGCAGAATATTGAAATTGTTGATGAGTTGATTTGTGCAGAACTTCCTAATCCTATGAAGTTTCCACATTTGTATAGTGTGGTTAGTAAATACATGATTCATGGCCCTTGTGGTAGGGTAAGACCAACTTCTCCATGCATGAAAGATGGAAGATGCTCCAAGTTTTATCCGAAGCAGTTTGTTAATTATACGAGTTTTGATGAAGATGGTTATCCTATTTACAAGCGTCGAGATATTGGTGTTACAGTTAAAAGTCATGGTGTTGATCTTGATAATAGATTTGTTGTTCCATATAATCCATTATTGTTGATGAAGTACCAGGCTCATATTAATTTGGAATTTTGCAATAAGTCAAATGTTATAAAGTATCTTTTCAAGTACATTAACAAGGGTCCAGATCGTGTAACTGCAACTATTAGTCATTCAACTGAGACAACTCATTCTTTTGAAGTGGTTGATGAGATCAAACAGTATTATGATTGTCGGTATCTTTCACCTTGTGAATCTATGTGGAGAATTTTTGCATATGAAATTCATCATAGATGGCCACCTGTGCAAAGACTCAGATTTCATTTACCTAATCAGCAGCATGTTGTGTTCGATGATCATGATACTATTGGCTCTGTTTTAATAAGAAATAGAGATTTGATGACAATGTTTACTGCTTGGATGATGGCTAATCGAACATATGTTGAAGGACGAAACGAACACTAACATGTTGAGTTCCCAAGTAAATTCGTTTATGATTTACAATCTCGACGGTGGAAACCAAGAAGAAGGGGATTTTCTATAGGAAGATTAAGTTTTGTTCATCCTTCAACTGGTGAGCTGTTCTATATGCGTATGCTTCTCAATGTGCAAAGAGGATGCACCAGTTTTCGAAGTATAAGGACTGTCAATTCTGTTTTATATGATACATTCCAAGAGGCATGTTCTGCCATGGGATTTTTAATAGATGATAATGAGTTTGTCTTGGCCATTAATGAAGCGGCTGAGTTATCTTCTGGCGCCCAATTGAGAAAACTTTTTGTTTCATTGTTAATATCTGGTTCTGTCTCTAGGCCCGTTTTAGTTTGGAATCAAACTTGGAAATATTTATAAGATGATATCATTTATTACAGGCGAAGTGAGCTTCATTTTCCAGGTATTTACTTAATCTTTAGTTTATCTTTTTTATTTATAGGATTAAGAAAAACTCTTAACAATAAATAAATCGAAAATGATATGCAGAAAGTTTAGAATACATACATAGCATGATAGGAAAAATTTTCAAACAATACAAGTTTTTGATATCTTGATGAATTTACTAACTGAAAAAAAATATATTGCAGGAATAACAATGACTGACGAAGAGTTACAAACATTTTGTCTAATAGAGATAGAGAAATTGCTACAGGCCAATGGAAAATCATTAAGTGATTTTCGACAGGTTTTACCTGTTATTCCTAAAGCTTCTCGTGCTGAGATTGTTATGGCATCAATCAATTCTTCAATTCTTTGGAAGCACTTTGAAGTGTTAACGTTGACAAAAAATATGCGGTTAGAAAGTGCTACAAATCAATCAAATCTGGAAGAATTGAAAAGGTTTTCCGATTGGATTCTTCAGATTGGAGAAGGGCGTATTGGGACAATAATTAACGAAAAGCTTTTAGTTCAAATTCCAAATGAGTTTCTGATTTTTCCTTCTGATAATCCAATTGATGATATTATAAATGCAATTTATCTTGACATAGTTAGAAATTTTGATGATACTGGTTTTTTCCAAGACAGAGCCATATTAGCTCCAACAGTAGAGATTGTTGAAGAAATCAATGATCACATTGTTCAATTGCTACCTGGGACAGAAAAAGAGTATCTAAGTGCTGATTCTATATGTGGTAGTGATGCTTATTGTGACGTTGATGTTGATTGGATAAATATTGAGTTTTTGAATCAAATAAAATGTTCAGGGTTACCGAATCACTCATTGAAATTGAAGAAATGTGTGCCTATTATTTTGTTGAGAAATATTGATCCAGCTGGTGGCTTATGCAATGGTACTCGCCTTATTGTTAGAGATTTAGGAACAAATGTGATTGGAGCTGAGATTGTCTCAGGGAGTCACATTGGAGATAAAGTTTTCATTCCTCGGATGAATTTAATTTCGAGTGACGCTGGGATACCTTTCAAATTTCAACGGAGACAATTTCCTATAAACTTGTGCTTTGCAATGACTATCAATAAGAGTCAAGGTCAAACTCTATCTAGTGTTGAACTGTTCTTGCGTCGACCGGTATTTTCTCATGGTCAACTCTATGTCGCTATTTCTCGAGTGAAGAGCAAAGATGGTTTAAGAATTTTGGTATCTGGCGAGAAAAATGATGATTCTACTTTAACTCTTAATGTCGTATTTAAAGAAATATTTGATAAGATTTTATAATTTATTTTGTTTTATTTTTATATTAATGTAATTTTATGTGGTGGTTATTTTTTGTAATGATACTGCTTTATTGTATTAAATATAAAGATAAATTAAAATATTAACTTATTTTATATGATTCAGTTTATTCAAATACGTTTTAAAAAATTATTTTTCTATTTACTAAATTGTATTTTTATGAAATTATCTTTAAAAAGTTTTTTAATTGGTAAAATATTTTTTTTAATATACTCTTAAATAATTTTTTATTTATTAAATTTTAATTTTACCAAAATTTCTTTAATAAAAATTATATTTTACTATTAATTTCCTAATATCAATGCACATTTTTTTAACATTAAATAATTTTTTTATCAATATTATATGTATAACAATTAATAATAATAATAATTAATGAATTAATAAATAATTAACAAAACAAATCCCTTTAAATCAATAACTCATTAATCCTGAAATCCTAAACCCACTCTCACCTCCACATTAGAGAAAAGAGAGAAGCCACTCTCCACCAATTATTATTACCGTTTTAATTTTGATTCTCTATCTGTTTTATTTTTCATTTATATTTTTGTGGTAAATTGCTAAAAGATAATTGAAAAACATTTTAGAATGTTATAGTATAATTTATTTACAATAAAAAAAGATAATTATAAAAAAATAGCAAATTAATGGATTACATGTTTACATATAATCTTTTCATACTTTTTAAAATTGATCAAATTAAAAAAATTAAATGATTTTTGAATTTATGAAAAAAATTCATGGAATTTATATTACTAAATATACATTTTACTGTTTTTTCATCCTTTTCTTTTAATTTTTTTTTATCTTTTTTTTCTTTTTCTTCTTCTATATTTTAATTTTTTATTTTTTTATTTTGTTTAATATACCTTTCAATCATTATTTTTTTTTAATATGTATGCATTTTGTTATATATATTTTTTTGATTATTTATAAATGTATAAAATAATATGCGCATTCTATTTTAACTAATTATATTTACTTATTCTAATTGAAATATCAAATTATTTATTTTTCATATCATGTATAACACCGTGCAATTGCACGGGTCTTCACACTAGTTTATACACTATTTAAAAACAAAAGATTGTGTGGCAGATTGGTTGGCCAAAGATGATGTCCATGGAGATTACGAAGCAATAGACTGGCTATAGCTGCACGCTCCCCTGCTTAGTCTCCTATAGGATGACTTAGATTACAATATTTCTTTTCATCTGTGTGTTCTTTTTCCCTTTCTGTTTGTTTTCTATTTAGCTATTGTACAAAAAAAAAACCCAAAATAAGAAACTAATTGTTAAATTATTTACCAAAATATTCTTATTTAATAACTACTTTATAATGGACGTATGAACAAAAAATTAATTAAAAAAACTTGAGAAAAATTACACTAAAATATGAGATTGATAAATATATAAACAAAGAAATAAAATCTAAACTAAAAAATACATTGAATCTGAAATAGCTCTAAGGAATGAAATATCACACGTGATGATTGTGGAAATAGCTTATACAGAAAATTGTTTGATCTGCTGCATGGTACCTTCTCATCACTTTAATCAGAAGGATGCAAAAGTTGCACCAATAGTAGCAATCAAAACCATGTTACATGTTACAACATTTTGTGGCCGCCATGCCTAAGAAAGAAGCATCAAAAGCATGAAATATATATATAGGATTTTTCCAATTAAACAGCCATTAATCTAGCTTTTCCCTCAAGGATTTATCCACCATTAGCAAGGAGAAAAGAGGTTTTTTTTTTAAGATTTCATTGAAGGTCTATTACTATTATACATACACATTTTTGAAGGTTATCAAATTGGAGAAACTAAAACAGCTGTGTTTCCAATTACTGGCTGGAGACTGGCCGCTTTCTCAAGCTGTTTCCAGGCTTCCTTCCGCTTCTCGGCTTCCAAGCTAAGCAGCGCTTCTTCCTCCTTGAACTGGGTGAGGCAGGAGACGTACAGCTTCTCGTCCATCTCCACAAACATCTTCCTAACGTTGTGAGTTAAGTTGAGAACTGCCTGGTTCCAATGGCCTTGACAATTCCTATCTAACGCTGGAAATATGATCGGCAAGATTACCTGACGGTTGTGAGCGATCAGGTTGACAATGTGGTCGTTGTTCCACAAGAAAAGGGCTCTTTCAGCTACCTGAAACAGTCCAGGTTGAACAAAAAAAAAGAGTATATTTTAGCAAATAAGAAGAATGATAAAATATTAAGAAAAATTAAATATAATTTTACTCCTTGATTTCTTCAATCTATAGTTTAGTGCCTACACAAAAAATAACGTTTCAAATTGGCCTCTACCAATGTAACTTTTGGTGATGAAAGTGCTACAGTAAGTAGGATCGATAATTTCAAGAATACTGCGTGGTTAGCGGAGTATGGTCCTTCTTTATTCGCTATTATTTGACAACTTACAGATAATTTAAAACACATGCGAGGCCAAACCATATTCACAAAATTATAATTTCACTTGATGGTAGGGGCTTCTTTAAAACAGTTACATGGGTAGAGACTGAAATAAAGGCCTTCTTTCTGTACAAGGACTAATTTCAACATTGATGATATATATAACAGCTAGATTTATATTTTAACTATAAAGTTTATTTCAAAAGGAACACCATGAATATAGATAGAAAAAAATTGCAGGCTCACAGAAATATTAGTTCGATAAGTTAAGATGCCTGTGATTCCAAATGATAACTTAAAAGAACTAGGACATATGCTTCAATAAATATCGAGAGCTCTAATATAATATACTAACTACTTTAAAATCCTGCAACCGGAAAGTAACATAATCTAACAAACAAGGACCTGCAGAGAATAATCTCCAAATAATAGTTGCAATATGTTTTAACTTTCAACATGAAAAAAAAAACATTATTATTATTCAGTGTTTTCGCCTTTCTCAATTTAAGGTGTTGGAAATCAATCAAATTCATAGAGACAAGCTAAAGTGCATGAATTCAATTCTTACTGAAAACCCTAGCATGGATTAACAAGATAACAATAACCAAAATATCAGCAAATGGATTCAGTATAACTCAACTAAACAACTGTACCTGAAAGTGAGAACTGTTAATGCAGCATCCAATTCGCCAAAACAATGGCACCATGACCCTCTGGAACTCTACCATGTTAATAACTTCCAAAATTTCCTCCAATTCACCAAGGAACATCACCTCCTTCTGACTATTGGTTATAGGCCAATACTTCAACAATCCCCTAATCACGGTGCTCGCCAACTTTGGCTCCTTCTCGATAAACTGAGTGATGCAATAGGACAATTGCTGGAAGTATACCCCCATGGATTTTGGCTTGTGCAAAGGGATCAACACCCTCCAAAGGAAGATCTTATGCTCCTCCTTCAACGGCAAAGCAAAACCACTAATTATACTCCCAAAGATCTCCAACAACTCAGCAATCCCATTGTGCCTCTCAGTCTCAAACACAAACCTATAGAACAAATTGTTAATAGACTTTCTCATGTAAGGCCTGTGCACCATGAATTTACCATAAACCCTATGCATTATGGTTTTCAAGCAATCCCTCTCCCTAGGATCCTCCGAATCAAACAACTCTAGCAGTTTTGAAATGAATGAATGATCAATGTACTTCTTTGCCACCTTTGCATCAACGCAAGGAGAACTAACAAACTTAAGCAACAAATCATACACAATTTGCAAGTGTGGCCAAGCAGGATCAAAAGAGGGCTCATCATCATCATTCTCACCACCACCACTGCCTCCACCACCAGAGCCACCCGACCGGCCGGACCGGTAATTTGGTGGAAAAACACGGAATAAGTTAAAGGCACACATTCTACACATGGCTAGAATAGCAGGCTCAGTGAATTTAACAGAACCAGAAGCCACAAACTCAACAAGTTCAATCAAAGTTCTTCTTTTCACATCCTTTTCCATGGTGTTTTTACTGGGGTCAGTGAAATCAAACGTGACACAACAGAGGCTGAGCTTGCTAACAAAGAGGTTCATCTTCTCTGAGTTTGGGACATCCTTGAAAGGGACCAAGGGTTCAATCCCCGAAACGGTGCTGGTCGGAAAAACCGAAGACGTGCGCTTCGCGGCGGAGGAGCTGCCACCACCACCAGTGGCGGTATGGGACCGGTTGTGGTGGTTTTTTCCCGCAGCACATGGGGAAACGAGGTTGTGCATAGAGGAGCTCGGCTTGGAGGATGAGTCGACCCGGCTCAACTCGTCCAAGTCCACGTCGAGCTTCTTGTTGCGTGGAAGCTTGCTGAGGAATTGCTTGAGCATTGTGCCTACCCAGTTGGTGACTCAGGTAAACTTAGAAACTTTTTGAGAAACCCATCAAGGGAAGAATCAATATGGGTCAAACATTTGGGGTTCAGAACCGTGGTTGGTCAACCTGGTATGAAATAAAAGAGCAATGGCAAAAGAAATTCTTAGTCCAGCCACAATCCACTTTTCTTTAACTAGTAATATCTCCCATTATATTATATACTAATACTATATCATGGGTTGTTATGCCAGAAATTAAAGCACAAGTTTATCTTACATTGCTTTAAAAATAAACTTATATTCATAAAAACTGAGAAGCATGCTGAAACTCCAAATTCATAAAGAAAAAAAATTTAGGTATCATAAATTGATTTAAATTGAAGTCAAATTATTGAAGTTCGCTTCTAAAAAGTTGTCTACCATCACATATGTATAAGGATTGAAGGGTTATTGCAAATAAATAATTGAAGTTGATGCTGAAGTTTAAATGGAAACAAAGGTAGATGCACATTGAAAGAAGACATTGCAAATCTCTTGGAAGCTAAACCTTTAAGGTTTACAACATTCAAGTTTAAAATCTTTAGAGGACCCATGCTGCTTCTAGTTAACATTAACAATCAAGCCATATTATATAAAGGAGATGAGACAAATAAACACAGCCATCATGAAATTCTCCTAAAGGGAAAATATATAATCTGAAAAACCAACACAAAGAAACCTATCTAAATTGCTGGCCACAACTTGCAAGATTACTAATTTTTCGTATACCTTAATGAAAAGAAAACTTAAAAACTATGTTAGCAACTTAATTTCCTAACATGCAAGTTTATAAAGGGATTAAAAGCATTGAATTTGATGCTATCACCGATCAACAGAAAGCAACAGGACAAAAGTTTCCAAATAAAGCCATGAGCATCTTCAAAAGTGCATGAGTCCCGATTTGTGCAAGAGCAGACTTAAATCCTCATTTCCACTTCAAAATTCTTGGTGGAAATAAATTTAGACCACATTACACACATAGATATCACAAGATCACAGATTAATCATGGAAACAAATTTAACAAAAATTAAAACATCTCTCAGAGGCAGCATGCATTGCTCTGTGTGTGTGTGTGTGTGTGTGTGTGTGTGAGAGAGAGAGAGAGAGAGAGGGAGATGCAATGTAGGTTGTACCTTGAGAGTGGATGAGGCGGCGCCGGCGAGCGAGGCCGATTCCGGCGACCTGCGATTGGAAGATTGGGGGAAGTTAGGGTTATGCTGTGAGAAATGGTAGGCTAGGGTTCGGGGCACGATAACACAAGTGATTGGAATTTTATTTATTTTTTCTTTTCATTTTTGTTGTCTCTGATTGTAACGGCGTGAACTGGGTGGGGATCTGTTGCGGGACGTTACTAACCGCCGTTGAAGGAGCAGTTTGAGTTTGGTGAGGTGTACAGGAGGCGCCGCGCGACACGGGAGGATGGCGGATCGGTGCTTCTTCCTTCTTGTCGGCGCCTCACATTCCGCCGTCGTCAGTCAGGCAGATCACGCCGTCAGCGGTGGCTCACTACGTCTCTCCTTCCGCCTCCGTAGCTCTCACTCTCACTCCCACTCTCTCTAAGAATTTTCTGCAGAATTTTTTGTTACGTGATTATGTCTTTTCCTTATTTTTTATTTCCTACAGATCTCGCAATTCGATTCTTACTTTTGATGTTCAGTCTAATCTTATTTTGTAAAAAGTAAACTATAATTTTTGTCTTTAAACTTTATTAAAAATTTTAAGATATTTTTAAATTTTAATTTTATTTTTAATATTTTTTATTTGTATTATTTTTTTTAATTTTACTCTCTCAAAAATAAAAATTATTCACCAACATCATCATTTTTTAATTTTTTTTAAATATTTTTGCTGTTATTATTTTTATTTCTTTTGTCTTAATCCTATATCCACCCATTACCATTTGGGGTAACAAGAGAGAAAGCCTATCCTATTCTAAAGTCTGTCCCATTTTACTTAATGATACGGTCTTAAAATTCTACCTCACCTCACCTAACGGCGAGTTGGCGGACTAATCCTGCCAAATTTCTTTTTTTTTATTATTAACTATTAAATAATATATATATAATTTCACAATCATTTTAATAAATTTATAATTTCTAAAGGCATAAAAAATTATAATATAAGTTAGGTTGGAAAAAGTTGGGTTTTGATAAAAAAAAATTACAAAAATACCTCCTTACAAAAAAAAAATTAATCTCGGCGGAAAAGCCCGCCCCGCCCTGCCAAAACCCGCGGTTTAAGCGGTGCGAGTTAGGCTGGAGTTTGCTATTTGACGGTCCCAATTTTTCAACCTGACCTACCTTTTTTAGCGGGTTATGTGGATCGGCCTAACAAATTTAGGTTTGTTTGCCACCTCTAATTACCACTACTCCTACCAATTCCTTTTCTGCCATTGCAATACCCTTTTTTCATTAACTATCACTACCACCATTTCTAGTTTCACTATGAAAATATTTTTATTGTATTATAGTTGTCATCCCAAATTTCATAAAAGTCACTTAGTATCAAACATTTCACTCTTCAACAGCAACAGCAACAACAACAACAAACAATAAAAATAAAGTGAAGGAGAGAAAAGAGATTCATTTAGACACAAATCTAGAAGGAATTTTTTCAAAAATGAAACTCTAATACGGACAAAAAAAAAGGCAGTGGTCGCCGTCGAACGTGAAGGCAGAGAGTAAACGGAGAAACAGAAGTGACGGCGGCACAGTGGCAACAACAACGATGACGATGATGGTGGTAGCGAAAGCAACAATGATATACTGATAATGTACGAAGAAAGAGGTGTGGTATTGAGGAAGTGACGAGACTAAGAAATAAAACCTTATTTTTTTGCAGTGAATTGAGGAATAAGAAAGTAAAAATACAAAAGAATTGTTTTTCTTTTCTTAGATTAGTGAAGATGGAAAAAAAATGAAAGCTAATGGATTAAAGAAAGAAAGAAAAAACAAAGTGTGTTGTTAATGTCATATGAATGTTTATGTTTTTCACTGATTTAAAAGTAGAGTGGCTTAATCAAAGGGTGATAATATATCGCGAAGTGTTTATCAAGTGCTCTATCATATAACAGTTTATTAAGTGCCTTATAAATTTGGTGATATAGTGAAAACTTTTATACCTTGGTGAGGTAGACTAGAAATAGGTGAAAAAGTTATACCGAACTAGAATATGTGGTGCTTATATTTTTTGCTATTTATTTTTCTAAAGTGGTGTGAAAAGATGATTCTTTATAAGTGCTTAGAAATTTGTTCAAACTCTTGAAAAAGTTCTAGTACAAAACCATTTGCATTTATTTTATACAAGTGATACGAAAAAATATTAAATATATTATTTAAATGCTTGAAGTTCACTTATAAGTCTACAAAAAATTCAAATCTAGTTGCTTAAAGAAAGAAAGAAACGAAAAGTATGCGTTCTTGATGTCATGTAAATGTTTATGTTTTTCACCCTATAAAACTAAGGTGGAGGTGCACATGACCCGACCCGACCCAAAGACTCGGCCAAGCTACAAATATTTTAGGGGCTAATTTGGTGTGATTTCATCGAGTCTAAGATTGGGTAAAGGTCTCAAAAATATACCCGGTCATTATTTCGGGTCGGGTCCGGGTCAAGGCGAATCCGACTTCACCCGATCCATGTGCTCTCTAAGAGAACTAAAAAAGATATATATGTTTCAAATTAATTTCAATATAATGTTATATTAATTATAAGCTTATTATTTTATTTTTAATCACACTTGTTGAATTAGAAAATAGATCAAAGAAGCATCAAATTAGAATTTATGAATAAATTCAAATTCAAATATGGATATCAACTTTTCGATAATAAGTTTCTTCTTTATAAACAAGTGTATCATAAATAAATTTCTTTATAAATAAATTTTTTATAAATTATTGTTAAAATTTTAAAGACCGGTTTTCACTCGATATTGTTGTTACCCAAAAATGTTTAGGTTTCATCGGGTTTAGAGTCTAAAAAATAGACTCTATGTATATTTAGGGTCAGGTTTGGGTCAGGACAAACCCGGTTTCACCCGGCTTATAGACATCCCTAAATTGAGGTATAGTTTTTTGAATTTGGAAAAACTACCAAAAATACCCATAAAATTTACGAACGCTGATAAAAGTACTCATCAACTAAGGAAATTAATGATGTACCCATGGAAGATGGGTTCCGTATGACAAAAGTATCCAAACCTTTATTTTTTTAGTACTTTTACTTTTACTATTAGAAATTTGTCAAACATACTAGAAATAAAAAAGATCTTTTTTATTGAAAAAATATATTTTTTATTAAAATAATAGCACTCAAACAAACACTAAGAGAAAGTATAGAAGAACAACACTTTTTTTGAACAACTTAAATAACAGATTAAAAAAAGTTAATTTTAATTTTTAAAATTAAATTTTAAATTAATTAAATATAATCCTTGTTTTGAATGGTTTGTAGGTTTGAAATGCAATTTTCTGTAGTTTGGATCTCTTATTGATCAGCTAGGAGTATTGTTAAAATTATTAAATTATAACTTAATATATTTCAAAACAACGCTTTAACATTTATATTTGCAAATAATTTTCTTTCATTATTTTATGGGCAATTTACACAAATAAAATGATTGAAGAAAATCTTTATGCAAATATAATATTGGTATTTTTCAGACGCAAATGCAACAAACGCAATTGTATGTAATCTGCTACATCCTGTAGTGATTTATGAATATTGAAGTTCTCAACGTACAATTGGGTTCCGCTATAGGATGTAGCGGATTATATACAATTGCACTTGTTGTATTTGCATTTAGAAATTGCCAATGTTGTGCATAAATATTTCATTCATTTATTTTATTTGTGTAAATTGTCCTTATTTTATCTTTTTCATCCATCAAAACAAAATAGTAAAAACCATAGTTTAGAATTTGACTGTAAAATAAGAAAGTTGGTGAAGTAACAAAATGAAAGATTAATCACTATTAATTCTATAACTTCCATAAAATATATGTCTCATTTTCGTAATTTAAGAATGATTAACTCTTTACCTTATTTCTTTACCAACTTTTTCACCTTAAAAATGTTGATCCCATATTTATCATCTCAGCAGCTTCAAAACACAAGTCTAGTCTTAGTACTCTTCTTCTTCCTGCCATGCTCCGAAGTCCCAACTCCTCCACCCATCAGCAGCATTGTCGCCTAAAGAGTAAAGTTGTGTTCGATCTTTACTCTTACTCCCTTCACCAGGCCACCACCACTCTCATCACGACCTGTCACCTTCAACCTCCTCAGCTACCGAAATTGTGCCGCCATGACAACAAGCAATGGGAGGAAGAGCAACTCCGCCCCAAAACCACCCTTACTTTGTTCATAACGACCACATCACAAACTCCACCCCCCACCATGAATCCTAGCATAGTCTATTTTAAACTTTTATATATTAAGTGCTTTGAGAAGTAAAATAAATAAATACTCTTACAAAGACATCTTCACATAGAAATGGCGTCAACGTCATTGGGAGTATCAAAAAAAAAAAGAAAAAAACATAGTACTAAGGAATGGAAAATCACGCAGAGATGATTATGGAAATAAACTTTTTGATCTGCGACATGGTCCCTTTTTTCTCATCAGTTTAATTAGAAGTAAAAGTTGCATCAATACGTTAGAAAATTAGCAATCAAAACCGTTATAATTACAACATTTTTTGGCTACTGCCATGCCTAAGAAGCATCAAAAGCGTGATATATATAGGACCCCAAAAACAGAACCCACTCTCCCAATTATAGCCATTTCCACTATTAACAGGGAGTGGGAAAAAAATTAAAAAATAAATGAATGAAAGAAAAAAGATGTAATTGAGGGTCTATGATACATACAGTTTTGTAAGGTTATCAAATTGGAGACACTAAACTAAAACAGTTGTGTTTCCAATCTCTGGTCGGACACCGGCCGCTTTCTCGAGTTGTTTCCATGCTTCCTTCCGCTTCTCGGCTTCCGAGCTTTGCCTTGCTTCTTCCTCTTTGAACCGAGCAAGGCACGAAACGTACAGCTTCTCATCCATCTCTACAAATATCTTCCTAACATTGAGAGTTAAGTTGAGAACTGCCTGGTTCCAATGGGCTTGACAATTCCTATCTAACGCCGGTAATATGATCGGCAAGATTACCTGACGGTTGTGAGCAATCAGGTTGACGATGTGGTCGTTGTTCCACAAGAAAAGAGCTCTTTCAGCTACCTGAAACAATTCATAAGAAAGATAGTTGTGATTCCAATGGGAGATTCAAACAACTATGGAGAGCTCTAAAGAAATAATATGAACACTTTAAAATGCTGCAGCCCAAAACTAACACAAGCTAACAAATAAGGACCTGCAGAGAATAATTCTCGGATGGATACTTCAGTTTTTCGCCATGCTCGATTTATGGTGAAAGAAATACTATCGAACTCTTAAGCCGAAATGCGAAGAATGCCTAGAAGGGAAAAAGCTAGCATCCACATTGAGAATATGCAAACCAGGGTGTTCGAATTCCTCCACATTTTAGACAAGTAAAAGTGCATGCATTCAATTCTCACTAAAAAGCCTAGCATAGGATTCAGGGGATAACAATAACCAAGGTATCAGCAAATGGATTCAGTATAACTCAACAGTTAACAGTTGTACCTGAAAATGAGAACTGTTAATGCAGCATCCAATTCGCCAAAACAACGGCAGCATGACCTTCTGGAACTCTACCATGTTAATCACTTCCAGAATTTCTTCCAATTCACCAAGGAACATCACCTCCTTCTGACTATTGGTTATAGGCCAATATTTCAACAATCCTCTAATGACGGTACTCGCCAACTTTGGCTCTTTCTCTATAAATTGAGTGATGCAATAGGACAATTGCTGGTAGTATACCCCCAGGGATTTGGGCTTGTGCAAGGGGATCAACACCCTCCATAAGAAGATCTTGTGCTCCTCCTTCAAAGGCAGAGCAAAACCACTAATTATGCTTCCAAAGATCTCTAACAACTCAGCAATCCCATTGTGCCTCTCAGTTTCAAACACAAACCTAAAGAACACATTGTTAATGGACTTTCTTATGTAAGGCCTGTGCACCATGAATTTACCATAAACCCTATGCATTATGGTTTTTAAGCAATCCCTCTCTCTAGGATCCTCTGAATCAAACAACTCTAGCAATCTCGAAATAAATGAACAATCAATGTATTTCTTTGCCACCTTTGCATCAAGACAAGGGGAACTAACAAACTTAAGCAACAAGTCATACACAATTTGCAAGTGTGGCCAAGAAGGATCAAAAGATGGCTCATCATCATCATTCTCGCCATCTCTGCCACCGGATCCACCGGACAACCGCCGAGACCGGTAATTTGGTGGGAAAACACGGAATAAGTTGATGGCACACATTCTACACATTGCTAGAATAGCCGGCTCAGTGAATTTAATAGAGCCAGAAGCTACAAAATCAACGAGTTCAATCAAAGTTCTTCTTTTTATGTCCTTTTCGACAGTGTTTTTACTTGGGTCGGTGAAATCGAAGGTGACACAACAAAGGTTGAGCTTGCTAACAAAGAGGTTCATCTTCTCCAAGGGTGGAACATCCTTGAAAGGGATCAAGGCTTCAATCCCTGCAATGGTGCTTTCTGGAAAAATAGAAGACGCCCACTTTGCGTTGGAAGAGCTGCCACGGTCTGTATGGTGGTTTTTACCAGCGGCACGTGGGGATTCAGGGATGTCCATGGAGGAGCTTGGCTCAGAGGATGAATCAACTTGGCTTGACTCATCAGCATCAACCTTCTTGTTGCGAGGGAGCTTGCTGAGGAATTGCTTGAACATTGTGCCTACCTAGTTGGTGAATCTGGTAAAATTAGAATCTTTTTGAGGAACCCATCAAGGGTAGAATCAATACAGGTCGAACATTTTCGATTCGGAACTGTGGTTAGCCAACCTGGTATGAAATAAAAGCGCAATGTTTTTAGTCCAGGCAGAATCCAAATTTCTAAAACTAGAAATATCACCCATTATATACTATATCATGCGTTGTTTATCACAGAAATTTAAGCACAAATCACATTGCTTTAATAAATACATTGAAGTCAAATTATTGAAATTCAGTTCTCACTTCTCAAGAGTTGTCCACCATCACATATATACATGAGCTGAAGGGTTATTTCAAATAAATAAGTGCAGTGGATGCTGAAGTTTAAATGGAAACAAAGGTTGACACATATTGAAAGTAGACATTGCAAATGCATTGGAACTTGGAAGCTAAAACTTCAAGCTGTTGAAGTTTAAAACCATCATAGGACCTATGCTTCTTCTAGTTCACTTTAACAATCATCAATCCGTAAAATGATTACTAACAAAATGTATTGATTTGAACAAGGAAATAGATTATAAAAATAAGAAAAGCTCCTCATATCACCGGACATCCCCATTTATCATATTTACCTTGATGAACCACATTCAAATTAAATAAATAAATAAATAAAGAGAATAGAACTTACACTATATTTCACCAAGTTTATACTTCACAATTCTCCGAATTACTCTGTTAATTTCTAAATAAAAAAATTCAAATTTTTTATATCTATGATATTCTTAAAAGAATAATATATTTACATTTGCACTCATTTAAATATTAAGGGAATAATTAAGAATATAACTTAGCACTCTCAAACAAGTTATCTCATGCAAAATAACGCCAATATGCAAGTTGATCAAAACAATGAATTTTATACTAACACCAATCCATACAAATGTAACATGACAAAAGTTTCCAAATAAAAAGAGTTCGTTTTGTTTTACCATAAAAATCTTCAAAAGATTAATAATGTGAAACCACATTACACACATAGATATGACAAGATGAAAGATTAATCATGGAAACAAATAGTACTAAAAAGAAAACATCTATCAGAGGCAGCTATGGAGAGATGCAATGTACCTTATGGATTTTGTTTTCTTTTTCTTCCGTGAAAGGGGAAGAACAAGGTTGGAAGAACCCTATATCTCGTTCATGGAAGGAATGCGGGAATTACGTCTGATTTGAAGAGATTCATTTGGGGAATTGGAATGCGCTGTGGTGAATTCGCGAATTTGAAGCTTGCAATGGTGAAAAATCGATTATTTTTCAAGAATTTGAGTAGAAAAGAAATAATTAAGTGTTCATTTGCAGATCACGATTTTTTTTTATAATATTTCTGTTTAGTCGCTATGATTTTTTGTTTTTGGGGAATGAAGCCCTATGTGCCTTTTTCTTTTTGTTGTGTTAATGTTAATGAATAATGATAATGAATCATCACCATTCACCACCATGAAACTCAGAAACTTAACAAGGCTATTATTACAGGTGTTTCTTTCTAACCTTTATATGTTCATATCTTTTTCTCTTCATCTTATTTGTGGCAGAAATAATAATTAAAAAAAATATCAAATAATAGTTGTCATTCAAATTAACCACCCATACCGGACCACTCCTAAGTCTTAACTACTTAGTGTTTGGTTGGATGTCATTATTTTGATAAAAAAAGATTTTTTTTTATTAAAAAAAAAATTTTTTATTTTTTAGTGTGTTTGACAAATTTTTAGTAGTAAAAATAAAAACACTAAAAAAATCAAAAAAACATTTTTTTTGAGCTGTAATTTATATTTTTTTAAAAGATGTTTTTTTTTAAAAAAAAGATGTTTTTCATATAATAAATAAACAAAAAAGTACTTTTATATTGTTATACCCAAACATAATTGATAAATAAAAAGATCTTCTTACATGAGATATCCAAACATAAAATTACTTTTACTTTTCCACAAGATCTTTTAAAAAAAGATAACTCGAAAAAAAATCTTTTCTTAAAAACTCACCCAAAACAAGCCCTTAGATTTTAATGATTTACTTTTTAATAATGAGGTAAATTTTTTTTTTCCTAAAGGTAAAAGTTTTACAAATATTTTTAATGTTTGATTTAATTTAATTTTATATGTTTGAAATAACTTTTAATTTTATTATTTTTAATCTTTTTATAATTAACGTGTAATAATTTTTTTATCAGTTTTACCTATCATCAAATGCAAATTATCACTATCTTTTTTTTTTCTTTTTCTACTTCGATGACCCTGTTGTCTTACCAAAATCAAACCGATCTAATTTAATTAATTCTAGTTCCAACAGGTAATCGAATATAATCAAATTTTATCTATCTTTGTTTAAATCGGATATTGAATTCATCCTTGTAAAAGACTCCAAATCATTACTCAATAAGATGAAATGAAACATTTAAAATAATAATAAAACATTTCAAATATTAGAAACAAAATTAAACTAGGATTAAAGATTAAATTTATTGTACTTATAACTTATTTGTATTAGAGTTCTATTATACATCTAAATATTTTATCAACTAATTCCAATTAAATTAGTTTAAATCTAATAAAAACTATGTGCAGGGAATCACATACTTTTTAATCGAAATTTCTTAACTATGAGGTAGAAAATTTTTAATTTTGACACAAAATTTTTTTAATTTTGATACTAAAATTTTTTAAGATTTTGAATTTTATGCTGCAATTTTTTTTCTTTTTAGTCTTTTTTCTTCTTTATTTGTGCAAAATTTCTATATTTTTATTTAAAAAATTGTGTTTTTCTTTCAAAAATTTGTTGTGTTTATTATCAAAAAGGATAAATAAAAAAATCAAACAAAAAGTTCGTCTTCTTTATTTAATTTTTTATTTTTATTCATTTTAAAAGATAAAATAATAAAATTATGATAGTGTAGAACAAGAAAAACTATGAGAAACAAAAGAGTTATTTGGAAAAAATATAAAAAAATAGCACCGATTCTCCTAATCGTAACATGAAAATTTCTTAATTTTGATACCAAAATTTTTTAAATATAACATATAAAACAAAGTGCTAAAATTTTTTCCTTATTCTTTTTGGAAGACGACGATATTAAAGAAGAAAAAAAAAGAAAGAGGATAATGATAATAATGAAAAACGAAGAAGAAATAAGGAAGAAGAGGATGTGATAATAATTATGATAATGATAATAATGAAAAAGAAGAAACAAAGAAAAAGAATCTTATGATGAAAAATTTTGCATATGCAAATTCTAACTTGGTTACACTTGGTTAAAAAAAAAAAAACTTAGGTTGTCTAACATTTCTGTCGGTATTATAAGTTTATAACTCATCAAGTCATCATGTGGGAATTGACCTGCGTTATTTCGCAGGCATTACATTTACATATATGTGAAATAACACGAAGGATATATTAACACATCTGCAACTACAATGTCCACACACAATTTCTCTCATCCATAACATACTCTTCATCATCATATTTACATACATGTACAATATTCACACCCTTAAATTACTCACAACATAGAAAATAAAGAGGAGCTGCATGCTCCACAGCAGCAGAGAAGGGCAGAATTGTCAATTCCAACTCAACCGAGAAACCTATCCTCCATTGAAAGACTATCAGACCTTCTAATGCAGGCTTTCTCCTTCTTGATTTGAACAAGTTGAGGGTAAACACACCATGGGAAACTTAAAAAATGGCCCCTATTCATGCCTTCATTATAGAGACCATAGTAATCAGGATGATAAGTAACATAATACCATGCAGAAGCCTTTGCATAGGCATCATCGCCATCGCCATCGTTGAACCATGTTCGAGCCTCTTTCCTTAGAGACCTCACAGCTGCATTAATTGCATCTGAATCCCTCTGTTTGCCGAGAGATTTTGACATTTTCATGATATTCCCGCCAAAGATTTCGGCTTCTGTCTTGACCCCATAGTAGTCCATCAAATTTCCCAGCATGTAGTCATAGTTGGTTTTGTGAAAGAAAGCATCATCAACATAATCCATAAAACCATCAACTTCCATATCAGGGTCATATGACTGTATAGCCACTTCCCTGGTAAAGGATGTGATGATCGAGCTGGCATTCATTGCGATTCCTCTCACTTCCCTGAAAAGCTTTCCTATAACATTCTGCGAGTCGTAGGACGGTTTATTAAGCTTCTCCATAAAGTCTGGATATTCTTTTACATAAAGTTCGTGAGGAATAACGGCTGGAACACCAGTTTTTGGAAAGTCAACTGCTATTGAATATAGCTTTGCTAGCTTGAGACATGGTTCCGACATTGCTTTTAACGGCTCTCGATCCGCAAAGACAGTGTGTGCATTGCCAATTATTCCTAGACTGTCATTAACTATGTAGTTTACAAAATACTCCTCAATATCCTGTATCAAGTTGATTAAAAAAAATGAAATAAAGCGAGAGTTGTGATTATAAGATTGGATGCACTCAAGATTTTGTTGTGGTGGAAATAACAGAATGTATGGAGTGTGTATTGGTAAGGAAGACACGAAGACGAACTCAGACCATACCGCAAGTTAAATGGATTGAGTATCTTGGGTCTATCATAATAAATACTAAAGAAATAGAGATATCTAAGTTATAGAGTTCAAGCTTCGTGTAGGAAAAAGAGAAATGTTTTAGGTGTTATTTGTGATAAAAGAGACTAAGTGACTTTTGAGGCTAAATTTTGGTTTTTCTGAACAAGTCTAGCAACACATGCTGAACATAACTAGTATTTATAAGATTGTTGTTGAAACTTTTGACTTATGGAATGACACTAGAAAAAAATAACAAATTGACATAAATTCTAATTTAGATGAGTATTGGATTTAGATAGAGAGTAAGTTAACAATAAAAAATGGCAGAAAGAAATGACAAGTTGGATGAAATCAAGTTTTTATAACTTATAATCAGTATTGAAGTGAAACCTTGGATGAATGTGACAACATAATCCATAGCAACAGCAGAAAACGTTGAAACACTTCTAAAGATTATACATAATAGCAACATAAGATTTCAAACCAAAAATAATATCAAATACAACAAAGATAGCAATATCGAAGAACGATACCTCGATCATGACATCATGATCCAGTTCCTTACTTGGAGCTGCAGTATAGTCCATTGGTTCGATTTCACTTGAAGGAATCAATTCAGGGTCCCAAGAAACAAAGTAAATATCGCCATCCAAATCACTTCCCGAACACTCATTTGGATGAGGCCTTAGAACAAAAACCAGTTATTGATGGCCACATGCAGAAATTTACAGAAGCATTTATGAATGGAAATAACTTTCTCAAGCATATTTAAAGAAGACCAACTTTGATGTACCATTTCAGATCATGTATAATGAATGTGATTTGAAACTCATAAGCATTTGACTAACATATCTAATAAAGACAAACAATATGGATGCCTGAAAGAATATGTATTAGCTGCAACTGCATTGCAGGGTTTTTTTTTCCTTTCATTCTTACTCTGATTTACTCTTTTCTTTTCTTTACCCCAAAACTGCATTGCATGCAGGTCCTTTTCACCTTCATTCTTTCTCTTTTATCATTTTTCCCCAAAACTGCATTGCAGGTTCTACTTATAACTTTTGAAAGTTTTCAAATTAAGTGTCTCTTCTTTTTTTGTTGCAAATTAAATGTCGTTTTTTAATTTCAAGAAATTATTAATGGAGGGAAAAATTAATACTAGGGAAACTTTTGTCTTTCTTTTCTGATTATTACATTTCAATTCAATAGTTGTATAATGATCATGCACACCTAAAAAGATACAGTTAATTTGAAATGGAAAGAGTACCAAAGATAGCTAGAAGGCAGTCTCTTAGAATGAATGGAGTTCATAAACGTAACAGAACCATGGCCAATTTTCAACACGTAAAACTAGCAGTTCATACTTCATAGCATTATCATATTTATTAAAAAATTATTCTCCATAATTTTGCAGCAGTGCAGCTGCCTAATAGATAATGCACCTGAGAGAAATAAATATTCATGGTAAAGGCAAAGTAGGTATTAATTATGGAAAAGTATAGGGAGCCAATGGTCTAAACGTACAATGTGTACAATGGAGATTTAGGAAATATTAGAGATATGACCATTAGTGTTACATTATCCTGTCAGGTTACACTTTTGGGATGAGTGGGTTCATGACATGGTATTAGAGTTCTAGATTCGAAAGGTCAAGGGTTCAATCCTTGGTGAACTCTAAAATTAACTTAAGTTTTTAGGATGAGTGATTTTATGACATGAGATGTTTATTATCCCTGGTATTCGGATGATTATTGTGGATAGTGTGGGTGATGTTCATTTTATTCATGGACCAAAGGTTTAACCCATTGTACACATTGTATACACTTAAGCCATTGGCTCCCTAGCACTACCCATTAATTATTTCATCAAACTTGTTTTATGTAAAATTTTAGTGACTTAAGACTTGGACTGCACTTAAATATAGATGATACAGTATCTTATGAGATAGTGTTTACCATAAAAACAATGATTGAAATATTAAGAAATATAAGTACCTGTGTCCTTTCTGAGGGAAAACAACACAATCTAACATGTGATGCAAGGCTGGCACATTCACAGCCTTTAGAACGCGCACATCTCCTGGGTGCAAGCAGGGGTTTTTCGCCACTACTACCTTACCATTGACTATGTAAGATCTTTCACGACCATACGAAGAAGAACTATGGTTAGAGAATTGAAGGAACACCTGACCATATTCTAGGCTTCCAGTTTCATCGAGACAACCCATCATTACTCGTCCGTTTGGAATAAGGATCCTAGTCTTGATTCGCAATTCCAAAAGTTTTGATGCCCTGAATGTTTGCAGCATCATTGATAGAAACGGTTCTTCATTCGGCTTGTAGCCACAGATGAGCATCTCCTTTAGAACATTACTGATTTCCCCAGTGTACATCATGTCCAGAGCCTCGTGCGCCTTTGATGAATCTGTTAATATAGTATTCAGTTGATCGACAGCCTCTTTCTGTTTTTTCTCAAAAACTTCATCATTGATGCCAAGAGTAGATAACAGAGAAATCAATTGACGATTTAGATAACAAGGCTGAAATTTACTACATCCCAAAACATCCAACTTTGTGTTATCTGAATCATACTTCAGCATACTCTTCCTCAGTGATAGCTTTGCTGTCAATGTTGGGTCGACAGCCACAACTCCTTTGTATCCGCCATATCGGATCTGAAAGGCGGACGGAGTAGAACTGTAACCACATTTTTTAGCAACCTTCTTGGCAAATTCACGAGATATCTTTCCAATTCCATCAGAGAAGACATAGCCATTAAACTCTACATCAGGAATAACTTCAATTTCATCCTTCTCAACACTTAGTGTTTCAGTAGATGAACCAAAAGATTGCCCCAGCCTAGCAGCATATTTGGCCACATTTCTAATACGATGAAAATCTCCCATCCATTTCCTGATATATGCAGCAGTACGTCCAGTTGCTGTAGGAGCAAACATCCAAAGAGAATTTTCCCGCAACTGACTTGACGAGAAAGCTAGAAATTCAAACTTCTTGTCACCAATAGTAATGCCATCTCTAAGGATAGAAAGAATTCTTATGTATATTTCAGTCTTAATATTCACAGAAGCACGT
Source organism: Arachis duranensis (assembly GCF_000817695.3). Classification (NCBI taxonomy): domain Eukaryota; kingdom Viridiplantae; phylum Streptophyta; class Magnoliopsida; order Fabales; family Fabaceae; genus Arachis; species Arachis duranensis. The sequence goes on along the minus strand of NC_029779.3, from coordinate 44,757,705 downwards.
TGCGACAAATCAGTAGAATACAGTTTTTCTAACTCTTCATCAACAAATGAAACGCGCAGGAAGTTGTCAATATCCTGCTGGAAATGGCGAAGAACACGATTTGAGACATTAACCTCTGGACCATAAAAATACACTTTGCAGGGTGTAATCTGAACCCTCTTTACATAGACCAAACCAGTATCCAAGGATATCGCAGGTGATCGAAGAGGCTTCCCCGATGCATTGCTGGCAATGTACCTTCTGTACTGATCACTCAGCCACTTTATGGGATCATAACAGGACTCCTTTGAATAAGATATTTTTTCTAAAGCATGTTCTATATATTCAAGCTTCACTCTGCATGGATCAACCAAACGATAAAAGCCATCATCAAGTGATGGACCAGCAAGACACCCATGTTGAACCAGTGAATTAACTTTGAACAAGATATCATATGGTATTTGAGTGCCTTGTGGAGGAGTAACAATTGGAACAAGGCCGAGATTGCTCGAAAAAGGAGCTCCTGTCTCTAAAGTGAATGGCCTCTCACTTTCCTCATAATAACCAAAGTTTTCCCTGAAATCTGGAAAATGTTGGCCATCTGGAAGCTCTATAACTATAGCAGTAGACTGGCCAATACAGTTGCAAGGTGTGAAATCTATTGCTCGAATCCATTGGTCATTGGAGTCATCTTTATAGTAGTTGAATAACGGATCATCATATATATCTCCCAAAGTATATTCTTCTTTCTCAAAAATACGGGGAGCACCAAGTAACTGCATTTGAAGAAAAATTAAAGATGTTCATCACAAGTCATGCATAGGGCAACCATAGCAACATGCAATTACAAGGTAAAAAATCCCACAAAAAGAAAAAGGACAAAAATTCGAGAGAAAATATTTCGGCTTTCTAAGTCATATCAACATGGTAAATTCTGAAACACATTAAAAAAGGAAAAAGTTACAATAAGTAATAACACGCTTGACATCAAATTTAAACCTTATGCACTAGATGAATTGGTACGAAAAATAGTTGCGAGGATGGTCGAAGGTTTACACATAGTTATAGATGAAACGAAAAGGAAAATAGTAAGTGAGAATTGTCAGTGAGATTTCTAAAGGCTACTCTCCTCATTATATGTAGTTGTTGCTTGCTTGCAAGAGAGATGGTTTATACCTGTTTGTTTTAATAAACATACGAAGATTGCTTGTTACTAGTTTGAGTTATCACTTCAGGTTCAGTTCATTGTAAATTTTTGGTAAACGAGGTACTCAAGCAATGTATTTGTTATGTTCAATGGGTAGGAGAGTGACTATAAGGGGTAACTCCTGTTGGAAGTTACATTTTTCCACTATAATAAAAATGTTACCTAAATCTGAAGAATAGATTAAAACCAATAACGATAAGTTTAGATTTAAGAACCTGAATCAGGAGATAATTAGCAGTTTCATCTCGGGGTCGATGCAGCTCAATCTTCCAAATATTGTCATAATAAAGCTCAAGTTTATATTCTGAATTGTTATGGGACAGAAAGAAATGAAACTTTCTCATTCCAGACCCGAAACATAAACGGACATCCATATTTCTCCATAAAACAGAGATCCTTTCCTCTGAGAGCTGACAGCCGAAATGCAGTTTCACATTGTTCAAACAATGCTGAGAGGATCTTGGGTTTGGCACAATATCTTTCATCATTTCCCTAGCCTTCAGACGAGAATTTCCAAACAACAACTTTTTGGTAGCTTTGGACATCATGAGTGAAGCATTTCTTGCAGAGATAAATTGAATAATTGCGTATTTCCTTTGATCCTTACCTTGGCTTTGTCTTATCTTAAAAGCAAATACAGTTCCTTCACCAGTAATATGTTCCACATATGTCTTTACATGGTCCACGGTAACATAAAATGGAAATCCAGACAACTCAATTGTTTTACCCATCCTTCATACGCACTCTTTTGCGTTTCCTGAATAGCAGTAACAAACTAAGTAAAACAATGAAAAAGCAGTAACAAAAGGGAACACTAACATGATGCTAGATCATCTATTTTAAATAGTTAATTTAAATTTGTGAGCATATTCAAATGACATCCAAAATATTACAAATTCAAATCCATTGAAATTTTATTCACATTGGCAAACTTGGATAGATGACAATTGATTTGGACACTAGAATGCACATTCCGCGCCAATTTGTTTTCAAGGGAAACCTTTCACTGCTTTTCACAAATGGGGGCTTTCCATGTAAAACAAACCCTTCTTAATGTAAACTAATTGACCATGTGACAAATTAATTTAAAGACAGCCATGTCTGTAACAACTTCCACACTTTTAATGATGAAAATTTATCCAAAGAACCTATCAGTTCTGGCTGTAAGTTTTGAAACAAATCAGATGTTACATAACTTAAATTACTATAATATATAAAATGACTTTACTAACTAATCAATTATCAGCTGTCAAGAATATGGATAAGTATCTAGTTTTCAAAACACAATGTCACAATCTAGCAAAAAAGTTTCAACAATGTCAATGAGTGCAACCTGCAGAAAATGTCAATGATTTCTGGAACTATGATATTATCCAACCTTCTTCTAAAGGTGCGTTTGGTTTGTTTCATTTTCTGTTTTTATTTCTAGTATGTTTTGTTTTCTAGATCTTGTGGAGGAAAAAGAGAAAATAATAAAAACAATAAAATCCAATTTCTGATTTCACCTCCTATTTTTTTTTTTTTTTCCACACAATTCTGAAAACAGACAGCACCGAAAAGTGAAAACAGAAAATGAAAACGCAAAAATACAATTGAGTCAATAAGTGCAAATGAATCAAGAAATAAAACAAAAAATACAGCTGAAGCTCAAGAACACCTTTTATATAAAGAAAAAGAAGTTACACATACTAGATTCACTGGCTCATGAATAAACGTAAAGAACGTAAATAAATAATAGTCTTTATTAAAATGATTTGGATAAACAAACATGAACAAGGTTGGCTTAAATGGCTTCAAGATATTTACGAAATTAGGATGTATGTTTCTGCTTTTCGGACAAAAAAATCAGCTTGTTCACTGAAAAATTCACTTTTCACACGTAACGAATCATAAATGTGGAA
>NC_029779.3:44753802-44754590 GCF_000817695.3 Arachis duranensis | reverse complement strand
GATAAACTTGAGTGAAATTTGAGCAGTCGGAAGCGATTGAAGAGCATGATGATGATGATGATGAGGCAGAAGGAAAAAGAAGAGACAAGAGAATGAAGTAACAGAGAAACTGACCAAAGAATGAAGATCAAAATTGCGAGGAAGAAAAGGATCGTCACTGGTCAATGGTGTGTCTATAAGGCCACTTCTACTTTCACTCTGCTTTGCTACTCAACACCCAAAATTTGCGTTCCAAATTCCAATATATATTGACTTCGTGACTAAGTTAGTTAATGAAGGTAAAGGTCGTTCATTTCCGAAATGATTTTTTTTGTTTTTTTGGGTGACTTCCCAAATGATATTTGAAATTCAAAATATCTTTATCTATTATACATTTATTTATAAAGTCGTGAGTTGAGAACTATTGGATAATTTGAAATGTTTGACAAAATTATTATGTAATAATTTTTAACTAGTAATTTTATATAAAGACAATTGTATATCAGTTTTTATTATTTATTTGTTTGTTTATTTATTTTTCTAAATCTATGACTTAAATTCGAGATATTTAAATAAAAATAAAAAAAATTATGTCATCTCAATTATAATTTGTTGTTTATTATATATTTATTTATTATAATTTTATTAATAATGCTACATAACTAACAAATATTATTATTTTTTATCAACAATTAAGATTTATTCTTAAACGTTCTTTGTTAAATATGAAGTGTTGCACATCTTGTTATTTTTTTGAATTCTTTATTTATTATATTTTATTTGAATTGTCTAAATTTAAAAGATAACCT
>NC_029779.3:44738601-44753724 GCF_000817695.3 Arachis duranensis | reverse complement strand
CAAATATATAATAATTTTATATTATGTGAAACAAAATTATAATATTAAATATGAATGCAATAATGAAAGATTTTGTATTATATAAATTTAACTAAAAAAATATATATTCACGTAAAAAGCAAACAAATATATAATAATTTTATTTTGTGTGAAACAAAATTATAATATTAAATATAAACACAATGATAAAAAATTTTGTATTATATAAATTTAATTAAGAAAAACATATATACTCATATAGAAAGCAAACAAACATATAATAATTTTATTAACACAATAATAAAAGATTTTGAATTATATAAATTTAATTAAAAAAACATATATACTCACGTAAAAAGCAAATAAACATATAATAATTTTATTTTGTCTAAAATAAAATTATAATATTAAATATAAATACAATGATAAAAAATTTTATATTATATAAATTTAATTAAACAAACATATATACTTATGTAAAAAACATACAAACATATAATAATAATAAGGATTAATGCTCAAATTCGTCACTGAAAGATCACGCGATCTTTATTTTCGTCCTTGAATAATTTTTTAATCAAATTAATCCCTGAAAGATAAATCGTTAATCAAATTAGTTCTTCCGTCAGTTGGATGAAGACATGTCATGTTAAGTGCCACGTGGCATGTCAGTGACATGTGGCACTTGACATGTAAAAAAAAATTTATTAGTTAAAATAGTTATTGAAAGTCCAGTCGTAAGTCATTTTCATCCCTCAAAATTTAAAAATTAGTCAAACTAGTCCTTATATAATTTTTTTTCATAATATTATATTTGAAATATTTTTTGATACTACTAATTTTAATAGAAATGTAATTGACAAATAAAACATTAATAATTGTATCTTTTCTTTTTAAAATTTTTTTCGATAAAATTATCTCTCCCCTTTAATTCTTCTCAAAATCTCTCTTATTCTTTTCTATTCTAAAACTTTTTTCTTACATTATTGCATTTTGCTGGAATATATAGATAAACCTAAACAAAGTTATACCACTATTTTTTTTCTACTAGATCTTCTTTTTTTCATTATAGTATTACTTACATATAGGATGTAATGATAGTGATACTTAGAGTCAAAATTCAAGAAGATCCACAAATTTCGCTTCAATTCCAAACTTTACAAAATATTGAAAATTTGTTGCTTTATTATTATTATTATTATTATTATTATTATTATTATTATTATTATTATTATAAACGAATTGCTTCATAAGCGTGCAAAGATCATAATAATTTTTTGTGTATTTTCATATGTTTGAAATAGATTATATAATTTTTCTTTTAATTTCACAAATCAATGAGATAAAATGAAATAGGAAACATTATATCTATGCATAACACAGGCTACTCCGCACTAGTACATTATTTAAATAGATATGCTTCGTATTAAAATAAAATTCTTTTTGTTTTAAATGAAATATTTAAAAAAATATATTAGAATATTAAGATTCAAAAAGTAATTTCATAAACCAGTTTTTCAATTATTGAGTTTTACTATATAAATTAAATAATAATAAAAATTATAATTTAAAATTTAAAATAATATTTAAAATTTAAAATAATTACTATATTATTTAGTAAAATTTAAAATATTAAATTTTTAAATATATAATCAACAATAATTTGATAAACTCATTTAAATAAAAAATTATTATTTTTATTATTTTATGTAAAGAGAATTTTGTTTATTAAGGTTTAAAAAATAATATTAAAATTAGTAGTATAAAAAATATTATAAATTTAATATTATAAAAAAAATGGAAAAACTACTAAAAGTACCCGTGAAGTTTACGAACGCTGACTAAAGTACCCATAAACTAAGGAAATTAACGATGTACCCATGGAAGATGGGTTTCGTATGACAAAAGTATCCGAACCCTAATTTTTTATTCATTTTTTAATAAAATTCTCAAACTACCCCTACTCTCAATCTCAACTCACTTTTCCAACCTTGCATAACCTAACCTGCACCTTTAAAACCTTTGTCATGGAGTTTAAAACTACTTCTATGATAAACCAGGCTGAAATCAATGGTGGTGGTGGTGGTGGTAGAGGACTTCGACCGGTTCCTAGCAAATAAATTTAGTATGGTGAGTTCTTTCCCATTTTTTTTACCACGTGTCTTCACACAAAGAAAATCTCCAAATTTAAAAAAGATGAGAAAACAACTTAAACGATTAAAAATTGTTCCTTTATGATTCTTTCTCTGATTCTTCATTGGTATTGATTGATTCTTTTGTTAATATCGGCGTGCAATCTTCTATTGCGTTACTATCCAAAACTCACACCATAAAGGTTCATTTCGTCTGTTGTACGAGTAGTTTTGGACTTCATGGCAAGGGTTTTAAAGGTACATGTTGAGTTATGGAAGATTGAAAAAGTGAGTTGAGGTTGACGGTGGGAGTAGTTTAAAAATTTTATTAAAAAATTAACAAAAATTTAGGATTTGGATACTTTTGTCATTCAGAACCCATCTTTCATGGATACATCATTATTTTTTCTTAATTTATGAGTACTTTTGTCAACGTTCATAAATTTTATAGATACAAATGACAAAATAACTTTATAAAAATTTAATTATTTTTATTATTTTATGTAAAAAAATTTTGTTTATTAAGGTTTAAAAAATAATATTAAAATTAGTAGTATAAAAAATATTATAAATTTAATATTATAAAAAAATTATGAGGAATGAAAATGACTTACTCTGGACTTTCAAGGACTATTTTGACTAATAAAAAACTTTTTACATGTCAAGTGCCACATGGCATGCCACGTGTCACTAGCCTGCCACGTGGCACTTAACGTGACACATCATCGTCCAACTGACGGAAGGACTAATTTGACTTACAGTTTATCTTTCAAGGACTAATTTGATTAAAAAAATTATTTGGGGACGAAAATGAAGATCGCGTGATTTTTCAGGAACGAATTTGAACATCAATCCAATAATAATAATAATAATAATAATAATAATTTCATTTGTTATTTATCCAAAGCTAAATGTAGCTTCTCAAATATAAATAAAATTATTAGGCAATGTCCGGATAATAGACTAATATTGAGAGAAAAATTAAAAGATAAAAGGTAAAAACGGAAAGATGATAGAGATTAGTCAGATTACATAATTCATTGTATTGTATTTAGTGTAAAGTGTATACGATTGAGTTATATTTCTTTTTTTTATTATTTAAGATAAATATAAAGACTGAAATAAACAAAAATAGTTAAATATATTTTTTAGTAAAGTATTGTTTTTGTCCCTAATGTTTGGGGTAAGTCTCAAAGTTGTCCCTAACGTTTCAATCGTCCTATTTAAGTCCCTAATGTTTTAAAATTGACTCAATATTGTCCTGCCGTTAAGGATCCGTTAACAAAATTGACAGCGGGACAAAATTGAGACGATTTTGAAACATTAGGAACTTAAATAGGATAAAAACGTTGGGGACAAAAACGATACATAGAAATAAATTTTAATTTTATCCTTCAATAATATCAATTTTTTACTGTACATAGTATTCAATTATCTTTTAATCACATTTAAGTAAATTACACTCAATCACATTATTTTCATTCTAAATCAATTAATTTTTTTATAATTTTACTCATAAAAATTTTTAGTTATCGTAAAATATTTATAGAATGACTAGTATATAAACTTGCAGAAAAGAAAAAAATAATATATATACAATAAAATATAAATTATACCTGTTGTCTCTAATATATTAACATTCTTTAAAATTATAAATAAAATTAATTTATTTAAAATGAAAGTAATGTGATTAAGTGTAATTTACTTAGATATGAGTAAAAAATAATTGAATACTGTGTACGGTAAAAAAATTAATATTAAATGAAAGATGAAATTAAATTAAAATTAATTTTTATGTATCTTCTTTGTCTCCAACATTTTTGTCTTATTTAAGTCCCTAACGTTTCAAAATCGTCTCAATTTTGTCCCGCCGTCAATTCTATTAACAGATCCCTAACGGCATGACAACATTGAGTCAATTTTGAAACGTTAGGGACTTAAATAAACGTTAGGGATAACTTTGGAACTAACCCCAAACATTTGGGACAAAAACGATACTTTACTCTATATTTTTTTTTAAAGGGATATTTTAATATTTTAAAATTATAATATAAAATTTTAAATATAATTAAACAATTTTAATTTTAAAGGAGTATTTTATTATTTCCAAGATTAATCCTAAAAGACTATTTTAATATCCTAAAAATTAAATATAAGAGTATTTTAATGTTTTTAAAATTATTTTAAATTTTTAATTCCGAATACAATTAAATAATATGAATGGGCTTGTTTTGGTGATCTTTTAAAAAAAATCTTTTTTCAAGTTATCTTTTTTTTAAAAGATTTTATGAAAAGTAAAAGTAATTTTGTGTTTGAGTATCTCATACAAAATGATCTTTTTATTTATCAATTATATTTAGGTATAACAGTATAAAAGTACTTTTTTATTTATTTATTACATGAAAAATGTATTTTTTTTAAGGAAAAAGGATCTTTTAAAAAAAGATGTAAATTATAGTTTCTCAAAAAAGATGTTTTTTTTATAGTGATTTTACTTTTACTACTAGAAAGTTGCCAAACACGCCAAAAAATAAAAATAATATTTTTTCATTTAAAAAATATCTTTTTTCATCAAAATAATTTGATTTCCAAAAGATTTTTTTAATCAAATTCGTCATTTAAAGATTTTAAATTAATTATGTTAGTCATTATGTCACTTCCATTAACATTATTAGTTAATGAAATTAGATAAAATGAATCGCAAATTGAGAAATTCCAATCCCTCAAATTCTCTTCTCAATTAGACTTTGATTTGGTAAAATAAATATGCGTACGCACACCTCAGTTTTCAAGAGATTTGTTCATGCACACACATGTGTATGCGTACGCATACCCCTGTTTTTAGCAAATTAGTATTTTGCGTTTTCAAAGCCAATTTGACCTCATAAACCTCTATTTTCATATTGTTAGTTCTAAACGTGATTAGAGAGTTCAGCAGTGAGATGAAGTTAGGAATTTGAGGTAACTTGGGGATGAAGAAAAAGGATAAACATGATGAATTATAAAAGAATGATGCAAAAGTTAAATGAATATATGTTGCTATGGCTAAGATGAATGATTATATGATGAATATGAACGGTTATGAATATTATGCAACTTATGAATTTAATGATATACGAGATACAAGTTTTCTTGGGAAACAGAACCGTGGCTTGCCACCACGTGTTCTAGGTTGAAACTTGATACTCTGTTGATCCTACGTTGTAAGGGTGACTGAGCACATATAAATTCCTAGGAATGGATATTCTCCATTGAGTGAGATATAAATAAATGAATGAATGTATGAATTATGAATGAATGAGAAAATCTATGCATAGACTCATAGGGATGCGCGACGAGGGACAATCTAAGGGTTTCGGACTTGTCGGGTTGGCTGGATAACCGACAGATGAGCCTCATCAACCATAAGATAGGCATATATCATGTGCATTCTGTTTGTTTTGTCTGCTATGCATTACTTGAGATTACCTAACTGAATATATATTATGCTAATTGTTATATTTGTTACCTGCACTACCTGTTTTCTACTTGTGCGTGAAATATTTTGGCTGTTTGTCTCTGCTAAATCACTGGTGATGGAGGAGCGGAGGAAAGGTGGATCGGTTTGGTGATAACGTTAGGTTTAAAGTAAGTAAGTTTAGAATTCTTTAGGTCACCTACCCTTTTTATGCCTTATGTTTAGAGTTTAAGTTTTATAATTGAGTGTTGGCGTTATAGGATTGCCTCTGGCATTCCCAGGACCTTATATATTATATGCGTGACACCTTTACCATGCTGAGAACCTCCGGTTCTCACCCCATACTGTGTTGTTGTTTTCAGATGCAAGTCGAGAGGCTCATCGCTAGGCGTCTAGATTCCTGACGGGAGTAATCCCTGGGTTCTTTTGATTATCAATTTATGTACATATGTGCTTAGCTTTCTCTCCAAGAAACTTGTTTATTTTGTCCCTCTTAGAGGTTTAAGGAGAGTTAAAGCCTTATTTCTGTATTTTGGGTATTTTAGGATACTTGTATATGTATGTAAATATTCTCCGGCCAGCCTTGGCTTCGCAGGCTGAGTTAGAAGCTAGCTATGCTATATTCTTGGCTATCTATCCACTCTTTCGCTTATTCATATCTATGATCTTTAGGTTTCTTAGCGCGCAAGTAATTCCGTTTTCTGAGCGTGCGCTTTTTATTTTGCGATTTTGCTTTACCCGTTTTTCAAGGCTCATAGTATTATATTTTTTCGCTATTATACATGTATTTTATTTTAGAAGTCCGTAACACCACACTACCTCTATTCTACGGCTTAAGCGTAAAGTTATGTATAGTAGGGTGTTACACACATGAACACGTTTAGCGAATTCAAGCGAAACCAAATGAACCGAAAATAATTAAGGAATAAAAAATTTGGTCAATACTTAATAGCATTATCAAGTGAACTTCAGTTAATTCACAAATGAACCGAAATGAGTTCAGATTTGAACAAGCACTCAATCATCAACAAAACACTTATCGAACAAGTAGAAAAAAAAGAAAAAATTGAATTAGAAAAACTTGATCCACTAAACCCTAAATCAAACTAATAGAAATACGAAGGAGAAAACTAAATATAATGAACAAGTACCTTGAGGAAAAAAATTTTTTTTTTCTGTATTTTTGTTAATAATTTCAAATGCAGCACTGGATTTTTCTATAGTTTCTATAGAGAATTTAAAATATTATTGAGAGAAATTTTAAATTTCTTTGTTGCAATTTTAAGTAAGAGATATGAACGATTTTTCATATTAGAGCGCAAAGAAAAAAATAACGTTTATTTAGGATTTTTAGCGTGTATTACACGTTTTTTAATAAGAGTAATTTTTGTTAGTGTTAAACCTATTTAATTAGACTTAAATAACAATAAAACTTGGATGTGAAGATGTGTTTTGATAATTCAAGTACTAATTCTAGTTTTGGGTTTTTTTTTTTTTTAATTTAAAAAAATATCCTAGCGAAACGGTGCGTTTTCGCATACAAGTTATAGAAGAATCAAGAACGTGAAAGAGAGAGATGCTTTTGCGGCTCTTATTGTGAGCAAGACTCGTACCACCTCATTCCTCTTTTCCTCCTTTCTTTTATACCTATCGTTATCTTCTATAGTTCTCTTCTCTTACCTCTTCTCCTTCCTCACTCGCTTTATTAGGGTTAGGGTTTTCACTTCCCACTCTTCCACCCACCACTCTTCTTCTCTCACAGCCGCTCGTCGTCTTTCTTTCTCTCTCTCTCTCTTCCCGATCGGAAATTAGAGGTACGTCTTTCATTTCTAGATTTTCCATTAGATTCCGTAGATTAATTCATTGTTCTTTGATTATTTTCGACTTCTTTTTCTCCCTTATTTTGTTTTGTTCATATCGTTTGATAAAATTTCATCGGTTGATTTGTGGAAGTTAGCATAGGTTATTTTTGGGTTTTACACATTGAGATTATTATTTAATTGCAATGAAAGAAATCATCCTCTGGTTGGTGATTTTGTAGTTTCTACCTGCTATCTGATTGTTGATGTTGAAGTGGTTATTTTAAGGATAAAGTGTTGTTAATTATGAATGCTGTCAAATTGTTGTTAACTGTTTCAGGTTGAAATATTGGCTTGGATTCTTGAAATTGGTGTTATTTATGGTTTTAATGGAGCATAGAGGCTAGGATGTCCAACAATCTGGTTTCGGAGCCGATGCCGAGCATGCAGATGGCTCAGTTGCAGCCAATTGTGACCAAAGTAGATTCTACGGCTGGACAGATGGATATGGGGTTATTGGCTCCTGTAACTGCTGATCCTACTCCACAGCAACGCGGAGGTGCAAATGATCATGTTGGATTGTTGAGAGATGGGTCTGGTGATCCCAGGTCTCGGGGCTTATCGAATTCGGCTATGCAGAGTGTTCGAGTAGAAGCACGAATGAGTAATATGGGTCCACAGCAGCTGGTAACAACTCCCAAGCGGAAGGCACCAATGGAATTATCAACTGGTAGCTCTGTGACATCCAACAAAAGGGTTGCACAAGGGGGAAATAGACCTTGGTTGCAGCAAGCTTCTAATCTGTCAAATAAAGGTTCTGCGCAGATGCAATCCCCATCTAATGCCTCCCCCCGCCCTCAGCAATCGGCAGTCTCCAATAAGAGAAAAGTGCAGATGACTGAATCTGTTTCCAGTAAATCAAGTACGCCACGTTCCTCGAATTCTAAAAATCAGAATACGCAGATGAAGCAGCCATCCAAGGTTCAAACAGAATCTTCTGAAAGTGTTAGGTCCAAGATGAGAGAGTCATTAGCTGGTGCTCTGGCCTTGGTTTCTAAGCAAGATAAACCGACTCAGAACAATAACACAATGAATGATGCTGCTACTAACGGGAAATTAGAGAACAGCTCTCAGTGGGATGGGTCAGCACCTGCACCCATTGATATTGCCCCAGAGCAAAGGCAAGATATTTCTGAATCTGCTCAGCCTTCTTTTTCTGCAGCTGGTTCAGTTGACCATGCAACAGGAGAGCAGAGAAATAATGCATCTTCTAGTGAAGATTTTTCTGAAAAATTCAAGGATTTTGAAATGGGATCTATAAATATATCAAATAATGAAAATATACTCGGTTTGAACTGTGATAAGCAAGACTTCCAGTCAGATTACACTTTGACTACTGATGATGTTCCATTCAGTGACAGCTTTTTTGTGAAAGATGATCTTTTGCAGGGTAATGGTCTTTCATGGGTATTATCTGATGTGGTAGGCATGGACAATCAAAAGGAAAGTCAAAATGTTATAGAGCAGAGACCAGAACCTGAGGAACCATTACCTGAAGTTTTAGCATCAAGGATAGAAGAAGAACTTTTCAAATTGTTTGGAGGTGTGAATAAGAAGTACAAAGAGAAGGGGAGGTCTCTCCTATTCAATTTGAAGGATAGAAATAATCCAGAACTAAGAGAAAAGGTTATGTCGGGTGACATTCGTCCCGAACAATTGTGTTCCATGACAGCAGAGGAACTTGCTTCAAAGGAACTCTCCCAATGGCGGATAGCCAAGGCTGAAGAGCTTGCTCAAATGGTGGTTTTACCTGATTCAGATGTTGATATTAAGAGGTTAGTCAAGAAAACACATAAAGGTGAGTTTCAGGTGGAAGTTGAACATGAAGATAACGTTCCCATTGAGGAGATCTCCAGTGGCACCACATCTTCTAGAAGTCTAACAAGTAGAAAAGGTGGGGAAGCCAGGAGTCAAAAAACTAAAAAAGGTGGGGAGGCCACTTCTTCCAAATCTGCTGTGGTCAAAGAAAATAAAAACACGGATGGTGAGAAAAGCAATTCAGAGAAGGACAATGCATTTTCCATTACCATTTCATCCAACGATGGGACTGATCCAATGCAAGGCCTTATGACAGATGATGCACTGAAGGATCCTGACTTTCTTCCACCGATTGTCTCTCTTGATGAATTCATGGAATCCCTTCATTCTGAGCCACCATTTGAAAATTTACCAATGGAATCAGGTAAAGAAGCTCCTGAATCAAACAAGGACGATTCTGAGGTTGGATCTAAATCAAAATCTTTGGATATAACCCCAAGGGAGCAAGCTGGTGTCACCCCTGATAAATCTGAAAATCTAGATGCCAAAGATGAAAAACTGGTTAATGCAGAATCTGGGTCTATTTCTGATAGACGTTGCAATGAGAGCGAAGCTGGTGTGAAGCCAACTGATGATCATGCAAAGGAAAGGTTAACGGATAACAAGAAGAATGCTTCTGTTGATGCTGAGCTGAGAACAAGTAATTTTCATGCCGAAGAGCGATATGGCAATAATAGTTTGTATGCAAAAACTGCAGTACATACTAAGGGTGAATGCTTCTGGGACGGAATGCTTCAACTGAATATATCTACGACTGATTCAGTAATAAGCATATTTAAAAGGTATTTTATTAAATGTTCCTGACATCTTTTGCGACAAGTTGCCACTATTTTGCTGAGGACATTTGTTGATAAGTTGTGTATGTCTGCAAGTATTATTTATTTCACTTGTTGTATTGCATGCCATCTTTTATATGTATATATATATTTGGTTGGGGGTATTTTTGTTCAATGATATGGTTTCAGTGTGGTAGTAGTTATTATTATTATTACTTTGAATTTTTAAAAGCTGAGCAAAATGTTGGTTGTTACTTGTTGATACTGGGTTGCCTTAAACAGGTTGGACTCTCATGCATTGCCATTTCGAAACTTTTTTCCGATTTTTTTGAGTTATTTACTTATTCAATTTTGCTCCTTAGCATTAGCCATAAACACTTCCAGAGACATTTATTGTATCTGTTGTTTCTGTCATCTCCTTTTGCAATTGTTGTAGTAATTACTAATTGGGCATGCTATATAGGGTAGTACATTATATTGAACTATGTACCGGTGCTTCTTCAAGGATTTTGTGTGGGATTTATTTGTTTTTATCCCTTTGATTGGAGGGTCTGAAAGGTGGAATTGCCGTTTATTATGCTGAAGATTGAATTATTCTTATTTAAAAGAGTTAGAAATTGTACTGATTTTTTTCTGATTTAATTTTATATTCTTGAAGTGGTGAGAAAACTACTGCAAAAGACTGGCCTGGTTTTCTTGAGATCAAGGGAAGGGTTCGACTTGAAGCATTTGAGAAATTTTTGCAAGAGCTTCCTCAGTCAAGAAGTCGTGCTATAATGGTATCTCAAGTTTCTTCTTGTTGTACTAAATTAGTACTTGTGTCTTGTATGTTTATGTTATCTTCCATGCAGAAAGAAATGATAAAGAGAGAGATCAGAAACGTTGCATTTCGATGCTTTCCTTTCGTTTTACTAATGGCAAATTATGTCTTGAGTGCAATATGTTTGCACCTTTTCCTTCGATTGAGATAATACTGATAGAGGCATTACTCCATTAAGGCTGGTAGAGTTTTTAAAATAACGAAGGTAAAACAATGGCTGAGAGACCTGTAAAATTGTTTACAAGTTAAAATTTTGCGAAATTCTGTAATTAAATTATGGCGTATCTAGTGACCTGATTTAAAGGCTTCTTCCCTAAGACCTTTATATTCAAAACTACGAAATTTTGAATTAAAAATGATGTTATATAAAAATGTTTTGGCGTATTTGTGAGAAAAAAAAATGGACTTAAAAAGTCCAGTAACCATTTCATGTGAAAAGGTATATAAAAAATTATTCATCACCAAATCGACTCGCTTGTTTAGTAGTTTCCAAGGGATGCATGGGACAATTAGGATGTGTAACAGCGTGGTTTGAATTGCTGCCTGATGTTTGCTTTAAAAAATGTGTTATTTTGTCACATTTCACTTTCCTTTTTGGCAGTGTATAAATCTCTGTTGACTATTGATTGCAGGTCGTACACTTTGTTTCGAAAGGGTCTTCACCCAGCCAGCAATCAACACTTCGTGAGGTAATGGTTATGATGAAAATGTTACATTGTCTTATGTCTCTATGCTTTTCGGCGCATTATGTTTTTCTATATTAGATTTATGTTTTTTGTTCTTTTGTATGATTACAGGTGGCTGAATCTTATATTACGGATGAGAGAGTGGGATTTGCTGAGCCTGTGTCTGGAGTTGAACTTTACTTTTGCCCACCTCATAACAAAACAGTTGAAATGCTGAGCAAGATACTTCCAAAGGAACAAATTGAGGCAGTTAATTCTATTGATAATGGCCTAATTGGTATTATTGTATGGAGAAAAACTAATTTAACTTCGTCAACAATTTCACCCACCGCTTCATCACAACACAAACATAGTAGTAGTAGCTCTAAAAGGCAACAATACTTCTCTAGGAGACAGCAAGATGGTAGTAGTAATTTGAATGTGAATGTTGCTAATCCCTCTAATCCACCACCGAATGGTGTTGATGATGATGATGATGATGACATTCCTCCTGGGTTTGGGCCTCACCAGGCCCGGCCCGAGGATGACCTACCCGAGTTCAGTTTCATGGGTGGTCCAAACACATCATCACACATGGTCCAAAGACCTAGGGGACCACCAGGTATGGTTCCATTCCAAATGGTTAACCAGGCCCCATCACGCCCTGTTGATCAAATGAGGGAGCTTGTGCACAAATATGGTCAAAGCAAAGTAAATTCACATCATTCAGGAAATTGGCAAGACAAATTTGGTGGTTCAATCCAACCTTGGAATGATGATGATGATGATATACCTGAATGGCAGCCGCAAAACTCACAACAGAACCACCAGTTCCCACCACCACCACCACCTCAATTGGCATTGCACCAACAAAACTTTCACCTTAGACCTCACTTGATGAATCAATCATTCCCAGGTTCACCTACTTTGCCAACACCACCACATCTTCAACCACCTATGAATGTGACACATGGCCAAAGAAATATTGGTCCAAATTGGGTTCCTCCTAACCAGGGAAACAACCACCTGCAACCAAGTGGTGGACAGCACTATGGTGCTCCTATGCAAGGCACGTGGCCTGAAAATGTTACTAGAAGTAGGGGATTTTAGTTTGTTTTAGCATATAGGTTAGGTTAGCTCCTTTGTAAGCTTATGTGAAACCTTTTTTTTTCTTTTACTTTTGTAGCATCTTTTTCTTTACCATGTGGAGCAAACAAATGGCTATATTTTATCTTTTTTCATGTTTAAGATAGCCAAGTGTAGGTGATCTGGTGAATAATATGATGCTGTAAACATATTGCATGCGCCTGTTCCTGATACCATGATTTGCATTTGGTTCATTTTATGCATTAAGGATTTTTTTTAAAAAATTAAGATTTTACATCGTAAATAGTAAGTTGTAAATTCCACACTATATTTTAGTTTTAAATATTTTAAAGTACCGATAAAATGTATCTTTGCTTTTACGTTTATATATAACTGAAATACGTATATAAAAAAAATTAACTTCCAAACTAGTCTAAGAGCCAATTTTGATACATAATTTAATTAAGCTTTTCTGAGAAAAAACTTATAATATAAAGATTTATACTAAAAATAATTTGTAAATAAAATTTTATATTAAATTTTTTAGTTCTAAAAATGTTTATTTTAAAAGAAGAATAATAAAAAAATTTTATTATAAAAAAAGTTACTTTTTTTTTAAAATTTTTTTGTAAGTATTTAAATAATTTTTTAAAAATTTTATAAGTTAATTTTTAAAATTATATTAAATATTAATATTATAACTTTTTATAAGTAAAAAACAAAAAGTTAAAAAACAGTTATTTATAGATTTATTCAAACTGATATTTAGTATTATTTGGAAGGAAAAGTATAGGATACCAACATATTATCCGCCCATTTCTGTCAATTCTTATTTATATTTGTGTTTCATGGAAGTGTGTTCGTATATCTATAAAGGCACTTCTATTAAACACAGTTATAAAAAAGACATTTTTATTAGACACATCCACGAACACACTTCCATGAAACACAATTATAAATAAGAGTTGGGAGAAGTTGGCAGATATGCTGTTGGTAACGTAACGGAACCGTATTTGGAAAATAGTAGAGATAGGTGTCATAATTCTATCCGTGTATTCTGGATGTGCGTCAAAGAGATACGGATGCCCTTTTTCCTTTTCGATTCATTTATTGCTTAAGTTCAAGTTAAAGATTTGAGTTGGTTTTGCAATAAAATCGAGCCAAGGTTTTGTTCACAATAAGATGGAGACTAAAAAATTTAGATATAGAAGTAAGATGAGTGATATATTTTAATATTGTAATTTTTTATATTTTTTAATATTATGCAAAGTACATAAATTGAATCTTTTAATTTGTGTTTAAAAAATTAAAAAAAATTAGAGTACACAAATTGAATCTACTATTTGTGTACTCCAAATCTTTTTTATTTTTTAAACACAGATCTGAGAGTTCAAGTACATAAATTAGACAGTCCAATTTCTGTATCTCTTAAAAATTGGACGGCTTAATTTGTATTTCATAAATTAAATAATCTCACATCTTACAAAAATTTCACAGCAGATTACAATTAAAAAAAATATCATTGTTAATCTAATATTAAAAATAAAAATGTGTATAATGGAGAGAAAAAAATAGAAAAAAATAGAGAGAGAAACAAAACTTATTTTGAATATTAAACTTAAATTTAGTCAAATATTTTTATTATATTTATTTGTATTTGTATTAAAATTAATTAAAAATAGTGTTTACATTTATTATTATAAAGATAATTTACTTATTTAATTTAGTTGAAGATAGATACTAATAGATTGGTCTAAATGAGATATCCCTATAATTTTATCCTCCCAATATTTATATAAATCCTAACTCACCTATAAATTTTAAATAAAAACATAAAACCTAGTTTAGACCAACGATTTATGCCTATCGTGTACAGTATGAAAAATCCTTCTTGTAACCGCGGTTTATAGCCAATTTGACATGCAACTATTGTGCCTGTGATATACTTACGATTTATGTGTATAAGAATCCTGTTATGACCTGATCATTTTTTCTATTTGTTCCTAATTAAGATTTTTTGTTTCGATAATTGCTAAACCTCTCGATTCAAATGAGAGAAAATGTTAGCACTCCATGCTAATGCTAACAAGACGAGAAACAGAAATTCACAACAATTCAAATCTAACAAATAACAAATAATTAAATAATAAATTAATTAATTGCCGTACCTAAACATATTGCATGCGCTTGTCCCTGATACTAAGATTTGCATTTGGTTCACTCTATGCATTAAGAATTTTTTTAAAAGATTAAAATTTTACATCGTAAATGATAAATTGTAAATACTATACCGTACTTTTGTTACGTTGGCTGTCCACGCAAAAGGAGCAAATGTTTTAGTTTAAATTTGTAACTCGTAAACATTTTTTGTTTGTTTTAAATATTAAAAAGTACCAATAAAATGTATCTTTGCTTTTGCGTTTATATATCAACTGAAATACGTATATATAAAAAATTAACTTCTAAACTAGTCTAAAGTGTCAATTTGGATAAATAATTTAATTAATTTTTTTTGAAAAAAAAACTTATAA
>NC_029779.3:44728753-44738470 GCF_000817695.3 Arachis duranensis | reverse complement strand
TTATTTAAACTGACATTTAGCATTATTCGAAAAATAGTAGAGACAAGTGTCATAATTCTATCCGTATAGTTTTATTGTGTCAAAGAGACAAAGATGCCTTTTTTCCTTTTCCATTCATTTATTGCTTAAGCTCAAGTTGAAGATTTGATTTGGTTTTGCAACAAAATCGAACTAAGCCAAGGTTTTGTTCACAATAAGATGGAGACTAAAAAATTTAGATATAAAAATAAAATGAGTAATATATTTTAATATTGTAATTTTTTGTATTTTTAAAATCATAAGAGATACACAAATTAGACTTTTGAATTTGTGTTTAAAAAATTTAAAAAAATTGGAGTACACAATTAGACGTTCGATTTATGTACTTCAAATTTTTTTATTTTTTAAACACAGATCAGAGGGTCTGAGTACAGAAATCGGATGGTCCAATTTCTGTACCTCTTAAAAATCGCACGGTTTAAGTTGTATTTCCAAAATTAAATCATTACACATTTTAAAAAAATATTACAGAAGATCACAATTCAAAAAAAAACATTGTTAATACAATATTAAAAATAAAAAGAAAAAGTCCAGGGGACCAACAACTTTTGTATTTTTCGGCCAGCACTTAACCATCAAAATAAAAGTGAGTGATCTCCCAACACTAAAATTACTGACCCCTAGCATTCCTCAAATAAAAATGTGTAAAATGGAGAGGAAAAAGAATAGAAAGAGAATGGAGAGAGAAACAAAACTTATTTTGAATATTAAACTTAAATTTAGTCAAATATTTTTATTATATTTATTTGTATTTGTATTTGTATTAAAATTAATTAAAAATAGTGTGTTTACATATATTATTATAAAGGTAATTTACTTATTTAATTTAGTTGAAGATAGATACTAATAGATTGGTCTAAATGGGATATTCCTATAATTTTATCCTCCCAATATTTATATAAATCCTAACTCACCTATAAATTTTAAATAGAAACATAAAACCTAGTTTGGACCAACGATTCATGCGTATCGTGTATAATATGAAAAACCCAATTTGTAACTGTGGTTTATGGCCAATTTGACATGCAACTATTATGCTTGTGATATACCTACGATTTATGTGCATCGGAATCCTGTTATGACCTAATCATTTTTTTTTATTTGTTCCTAATTAAGACTTTTTGTTTCGATGGTTGCTATGACTCTCGATTCAAATGGGGCATTCCATGCTAATGCTAACAAGACGAGAAACATAAGTTCACAACAATTCAAATCTAAAAAATGACAAACAATCAAATACACAAATAATTTTAAACACAAATCATTAACAATTTTTATGTCTTTATTAACTGCCGTACCTAAACAAAACACAAAAATTATTAAAAGATATCACCTTCACTGATAACGATTTGCCATTTTTTTTCTCTTACTCTTGTTCTTATGAAAATCTCATCTGTCTTCTTGGTCTTGACCCATGGAATCGTCGTTTTCATGACAAACCTAAACTCGAGTAATAATTTCCATCAACTCCAACGTTAGTTTCACCATGTCCTTAGCATATTCTTGGCATACATCTCTGTACAATAAAAAGCGTATGTATGTGAAACTAATCAATATTGTGTACTAAGGCCTTTATCTCTCATTAATTATGAAAAGTTATCTCTCTTAATCTCTTTAATTGGAATTATGATAAGAGATAAACTGAGTTATTTTTTAATAGTGATTATCTGAAAGATTCTCCACTCTTTGTATGTACTGACAATTTCCTTCACAAGCATTTTAAGGGCAAGAGTGTCTTTTTCTCTTAATCATAGGGATCCCTTTTGCTTTACTGAGTTCTTGGATGAAAGCTGGATCCGCCTTTCCCATTGTAATTAATTAATTATGACTTACTTTAAATAAAGATACTATATTTATATCATATCATAATCAATTTTTGTAATTCATCTTCTAATAATAAAATAGAAACATTTTTCCAATAAAAATAATTATAAAATCTTTATTATGATATCCATCTTTTGCTTTTTTGTAACTAAATCGTGGGAGATTCATGGGTTTAAGCTCCTTTAAGAGTGAATCATGATAAATGCCCATTTATCAAAAGTACATTTAAAGCTCTATGAAGCATGAATATTTTGTTGAGTTATTATGCCTACTTATCAGATATATTTTGAATTCGACACTCATTAACATTTGTCCGTTGTGTGACTTGTGTCCAACTGTGTTTTAATAAAAAATAAAATTTTTTTTGAATACATTTAAACACACTTAAATATTATCACGTGTCAGCATATCTGTTACGGTGGGTAACCGGAGATTAATATGACGGATGGTGTTTGGCGGCCCAAGTGTGTGATGGAGGAGAACTCCGGAAAGGTCCGCTACTCGGGAGGCTCCGTCCGACTTGTGCTCGCGTGTGAATGGGGGTGGTACCTGCAAAGACACTCCGATGCCTAAGTTAGCAAGAGTGTAAGCAGGTCTTAGAGAGTATTGGACTTAGAGATACCTGAGGGATGTCAGTGTATTTATAGTGGTGAGCCAATAACCACCGTTGGTGTAGTGCCGTATCTTTAGGGTAGTAACCGTCCCTATTATCTTGGGGAGGTTAAGATATGGCTTTATGAGGCGGTTAGAGAGATTTTAGGGGCGGTTACTCATTTGAATGAGTGTTTATCTGCCAGCCAATCTCACATCCGACCTCTTTAAATCAAGTCGTGAATGACACCGACTTCTTATGTGAAAGGCGGCGCTTAGCTAGGCTTAACCCTTTAGATTAGGCCTTTTAGTTGGACCTGGGCCTTGGTATTGGGCCAGGGTATGAACAGTGCCCCTACTTGAGCCCAAATTTTCTTTAAAGTTTGGGTTCAAGTATTCAACTCGGGTGCGTAGTCGACTTGTTTAAAAGAACACGGATCTTGGAAACCGACGTGATTTTCGTGACTTTTAGTTTCTGACAGTTACGTCAATTCAAGCGTCGTGTCCGTTGAGGGATCATTTAGGGATTGAGGGCTTTGGTAACGGTGCAGTCTCATTAATGACTGCCTCGCTTTTTACCATTATGCCCCTTAGCCCTTCTTATAAATATTTTCCCTCTCTTTCCATTTTCCGTTTCTGCAGTCTTTCAAACTTTCTCCTTATCTTGTTCGTACTGCATCCTTGCGTTCGAAGACTTCTGTTCTTCTCCAACCTCCATTTTCGGATAAAGGTTAGTTTTGCTTTTTCCATGTCATGCTTTATGTTTGCATGTTTTGTTTGGCGAGTAGATAGGTTGACCTGTAGATTCTAGTTTCGAATCTCTCTTCTTTAGTGGCCGTGTTTTTTGATTTTCTTTTCCTTTTTCCTTTTTGTAGGTTTTCTGCCACTTTTCTTCTTTATATAAAAAATGGCTTCTGTAGACATTCTTTCTCAGTGGGTTGACGATACGGTCCTTGGGGAGGAACCGTTGGTTGACGCTGAGTTCATCACTCACCTTCGTACTCATCATAGGCTCTGTACTTCGGACGAGGACGAGCCCAAATATGAACTGGTAATCCCGGGTCCTGAAGACCGGGTCTGTTTTTGGAGAGTTAATGAGGCGGTCCCTCATTTTTTCTTCATGTATGAATGTATGATCACCCGTTTGGGTGTTTTTCTTCCTTTCTCTGACTTCGAGATATCCGTTTTGCACCACTGTAAGGTTGCCCCTACTCAACTCCACCCCAATTCCTGGGGTTTTTTGAAGATTTATCAGTTTATAAGCCACGCTCTGGACTTCCCGACTTCCTTGAGAATCTTCTTTTATCTTTTCCATATGACTAAGCCCTTTAGTGGGCTAAACAACAAACAACAATGGGTATCCTTCCGAGCCATTCAAGGTCGGAGGATTTTCACCCTTTTTGACGAATCTTTCCACGACTTCAAAAACTTCTTTTTCAAAGTTCAAGCCGTAGAGGGTCACCACCCCTTTTTCCTGGACGAGCATTCCTCCCCTCGCTTTCCCCTTTACTGGCTGCCGGCCACCCCTTGTGAAAAGATTGGTCTAGATGACCTAGA
This sequence comes from Arachis duranensis, assembly GCF_000817695.3. Taxonomy (NCBI): domain Eukaryota; kingdom Viridiplantae; phylum Streptophyta; class Magnoliopsida; order Fabales; family Fabaceae; genus Arachis; species Arachis duranensis. The sequence goes on along the minus strand of NC_029779.3, from coordinate 44,734,459 downwards.
CGAGGTGGAGGCGGCCATTGTGGGGTTTTTCCGAGAAGCATGGGGGAGGGCTCCATACTTGGAGACGAGAAAAATCCTTCAGGGGACGTCGACTTTTGTTCAATCTTGCATAGGTAGTACATGCATTTCTTATTTCCGAGTTGTTTTTCGCCGACTTGTATTTTACCGACTTGTATTTTACCGACTTGTAACTTGGTTGTTTCTTTTGTAGATATGGCAAAAAAGAATGCTCAAGAGTCCTACCAGCGGGTGCAGGAAGCTAAGGCGAAGTCCCGGGCTAGGTCCGGGGGTTCCAAGGCGGTCGTCTCTCCTCCTCCTCCTCCTCCTCCTCCTAGAAACGTGGGTACTCCCTCTCAACCTATTATTATTTCCTCCTCTTCGAGTTTGGCTCGACCACTCCCTTCTGCCCAACTGCTCTCCGAGCCGGAGAAGAAGAAGCGCAAGACTTCAGAGTCTGGCCCTTCTTGGGAAGGTGGTGTTAAGGCGGATGCTCTTGCATTCGTCCGAAAGAACATCTATCCTCTTATAAATATGGATGATGTTTCTGTTCGGAGCCACCTTACCGCTCTGGCCGAGGAGAGCTTTAGGGCGGCGGGAGTTTGTGGCAAACTTTTGGATATATTCGAGAAGACTCCCCTCAGCTCCTTGGGAACTACCTCAAAGGTCAAAGGTTGCGGAGCTAGAGGAGAGGCTTCTTTTGTTTGAAAAACATCAAGAGGAGTTGAAGGAGGAGAGGGATAAGTTGAGGAAGGAGAGAGATGACCTCCGAGAGAAGGAGAGCCAGCTGCGAGCCCAATGTACTATGGAGGTAAATTTGAGGAAGGCAGCCCAGGAGAGTTACCAAAGCCTATTTAAAGATATGGTGGAGGTGAAGAAGGATTTGCTGAACTCTCGGAATGCTTATGCTGACTTGGAGGACTCTATCGCCGATGGCGCCGAGGAGTCTTGGAGAATTTTCCTGGAGCAGGTCAGGGTTATAGCCCCCGACTTGGATCTTTCTCCACTACATCCTGACAAAGTGGTGATTGATGGCGCCATTGTTGATCCTCCTGCTCCCGAGGTCCTTTCCGAGTCAGACCTAAAGACTCGGGGGCAGAGGATTATAGAGTCTCCTCCTCATTCCAAAGATGCTCCGAGTTCTTCAACCCTCGCTCCGACTTCCTCTTTGGCTCCTCCTCCCGGTCCTGGTGGTGTTCCTCCTGGTGGTGGTGATTCCTCTACTTCGTCCAAAAAATGACTTCTTTATTTTTATGGCTATATGGGGGCCCGGCCTGTGGGTCCCCCCTTTTTTAAACTCCTATTTATTCGTTGGTGGTTGTGAACAATTTGCTTCTGGCCTTTTAAGGCCGTAAACAAAATATTCTGTTCGTTGCCCTTTTTTGGATAAGGGTTTTAAACAAAATAAATGTCCTTTTTGGATAAGGGCTTTCTAATCGAAGTAGGTGCCCCCTTTTTTGGATAAGGGTTTAAGTTACTTTGCGCGTGTACATGCTTTTCTGCTTTGAAATATGTTTGATCTTTTCGAAAAAACCTTTTGCTAGTTTGCATTGTTTTCTTGAGCCTTTTTCGTGCAAAGGTTTGTCCGCAAACTTTAAACTTTTTCAGGTTTTCATATCTCTTTTGTTATCCTTTATACTCAACTTTGCTGTAGTGAGTTTTTATGACTTAGGTTATTTTTGTGATGCGTTTTTCATCTTCTCGGAACTCGGTTTTCTTTTACTCGGAGTTCTTTCGAGTTTGCGTTACTCGGATTTCCTTTCGACTTAAGAGTCGGATAGTTTCCGAGTTTAATACGATCAACTCATATAACCTCTTTACACCGACTTGTACCTCGTCGTTTTATCCTGACGACCACGTTGGGTCGGTTCATGGGATTTTCACGCTTTGTCGAGCTTAAGTCGGCGCATTTCGTAAAAAGACTTATATAAAATAGAGGAGGATATTTAAGAGAAACATAGTAATGAAAAAGATCTTTATTAATCGGGAAGGTACCTTTTTGCTACTAAGGGTCCTGACAGCATATTTTCCCTTAGCCTCTACTATGATGCCTCGTTAAAAACCCCTCTCCAGAAAAAACCCTTTTTTGGGAAAAAATCATGAAGCTGGGAAAAGAGTACATCAGGGAGTAGAGTTCGCTTCTAACTGTAGTACCTTTTCATGTTACAAGCATGCCACGACCTTGGTAATTCAGTGCCGTCCAGGTCGGTTACTTTATAATAACCTTTCCCTAACACTTCCTTGATTTTGTATGGCCCTTTCCAATTTGCGGCGAGCTTTCCATCTCCTGATTTGTTGACCCCAATGTCGTTTCTGATTAGGACCAAGTCGTCTACAGAAAATGTTCTTCGAATGACTTTTTTGTTGTATCTGGTAGTCATCCTTTGCTTTAATGCCGCTTCTCTTATCTGGGCGTTCTCTCGGATTTCGGGGAGCAAGTCGAGCTCCTCTTTGTGCCCATGTACATTTCCGACCTCATCATGGAGAATTACCCTTGGGCTTTGCTCATTGATTTCTATGGGAATCATGGCTTCTACCCCATAGACGAGTCGGAAGGGTGTCTCTCCTGTGGCAGATTGGGGTGTCGTCTTATAAGCCCACAGTACTTGAGGGAGCTCTTCAGCCCAAGCCCCCTTTGCTTCCTGTAGTCTCTTCTTCAAACCTGCCAGTATGACTTTGTTAGCTGCCTCGGCTTGCCCATTGGCTTGTGGGTGTTCTACCGAGGTGAATTGATGTTTGATTTTCATACTGGCTACCAGGTTTCTGAAGGTGGCGTCGGTGAATTGGGTTCCATTATCTGTGGTGATGGAATAAGGTATCCCATACCTTGTGATGATGTTTTTGTAGAGGAACCTGCGACTTCTTTGAGCGGTGATGGTGGCCAATGGTTCTGCCTCTATCCACTTTGTGAAGTAGTCTATTCCCACGATCAAGTATTTGACTTGCCCTGGTGCTTGAGGAAAAGGACCTAACAAATCCATTCCCCATTTTGCGAAAGGCCAGGGGGAAGTGATACTAATGAGCTCTTCTGGTGGAGCTACGTGGAAATTTGCATGCATCTGGCATGGCTGGCATTTTTTCACAAAGTCTGTGGCATCCTTCTGCAAGGTCGGCCAGTAGAATCCTGCTCGGATCACTTTTCTGGCCAGTGCCCTTGCTCCGAGATGGTTTCCACAGATCCCACTGTGTACTTCCTCCAGCACCTCGGTGGTTCTCGAGGTCGGTACGCACTTCAGCAATGGTGTTGATATCCCTCTTCTGTAAAGGATATTTCTCACCAAAGTATAATGTTGTGCTTCCCTTCGGATCTTTTTAGCCTCCTTCTCCTCTTTGGGGAGGATGTCGAATTTCAGGTATTCGACTAAGGGATTCATCCATCCAAGGTTTAGGCCGACTACCTCAAGTACCTTTCGTTTATCTTCTGCTTTTGATACCGAGGGTTCTTGGAGGGTTTCTTGAATCAGGCTTCTGTTGTTCCCTCCGGGTTTGGTACTTGCTAACTTGGATAGGGCGTCAGCTCTGCTATTTAGATCCCGAGTTATATGTTTGACCTCGGTTTCAGCAAAGTGCCCTAGGTGTTCCAAGATTTTTTCCAAGTATTTCTTCATATTGGGGTCCTTTGCCTGATATTCCCCACTTATTTGGGAAGTCACCACTTGTGAGTCGCTGTAGATCATCACCTTGGTAGCGCCAACTTCTTCTGCCAACTTTAATCCGGCAATCAAGGCCTCATATTCTGCCTGATTGTTTGAAGCCGGAAATGCAAATTTTAAGGAGACCTCTATCTGGGTTCCTTTTCCATCTACTAATATTATGCCTGCGCCCTTCCCTGTTTTGTTGGAGGATCCGTCCACATAGAGTTCCCATGTAGTCGGTTTTTCCTCTTGTTCACCTGCGTATTCTGCAATGAAGTCGGCGAGGCACTGGGCTTTAATTGCCGTCCGAGTTTCATATCTCAAATCAAACTCGGAGAGCTCTATTGCCCATTGAACCATTCTCCCTGTAACATCCGTCTTTTGAAGGATTTGCTTCATGGGCTGGTTCGTACGAACTCTTATTGTGTGGGCTTGGAAGTAAGGTCGTAGCCTTCGTGAGGCTATCACTAAGGAGTAAGCAAACTTCTCTAGTTTGTGGTACCTTAGCTCAGGACCTTGTAGAACCTTACTGGTGAAATAGACCGGGTGTTGCCCGACCTCGTCTTCTCTGATCAGGGCTGATGAGACAGCCTTGTTTGCGACAGATAGGTATAGGACGAGGTCTTTTCCCGGTACTGGTCGGGTTAAGATAGGAGGTTGGCTTAAGAATTTTTTGAATTCTTGGAACGCCTCCTCACATTCCGGAGTCCATTCAAACCGGCATCCCTTCCTTAATAGGGAGAATAATGGAAGGGATTTTAGTGCCGATCCTGCCAAGAATCTGGAGAGGGCTGCAAGTCGGCCATTGAGCTGTTGAACCTCTCTCAAACAAGTCGGACTTTTCATTTCTAGGATGGCTCTGCATTTGTCGGGATTGGCTTCAATCCCTCTTTGTGTTAGCATGAACCCTAGAAATTTTTCTGCTTCTACTGCGAAGGCGCATTTTGCGGGATTTAGTCTCATCCCATGCAACCTTATAGTGTCGAAGACTTGTGAGAGGTCGGTTAAGAGGTCGACTTCTTGCTTGGTTTTCACTAACATGTCGTCGACGTATACCTCCATTAGGCTCCCTAGATGGGGTATAGTCGACGCACATTCTCCATTTACCATTTTGTTTTTTGACTAGCACTACATTGGCTAGCCATGTTGGGTATTTGACCTCTCTGATAAAGCCGGCTTCCAGGAGCGCCCGTACTTGCTCTTCCACTATGGAGGCCCTCTTTGGGCCGAGCTTGCGTCATCTTTGCTGTACAGGTCGGGACCCTGGGTAAACCGAGAGCCTATGGGACATGAGCTCGGGATCAATCCCGGGCATGTCGGAAGCCTTCCATGCGAAGAGGTCGGAATTAGCTCTTAGGAGTTCAGCCAACCCTGAATTAGCTCTTAGGAGTTCACCCAACCTTTGTTTCAGGGTTTCCCCTAGGTTGGCTCCTATGTAAGTGTTTTTTCCTTCCTCCTCACCGATTTGTATCTCCTCGGTTTTTCCTCCCGGTTGGGGTCGCAGCTCTTCTCTGGTCCTTGCCCCACCTAACTCTATGGTGTGGACTTCTTTGCCCTTCCCTCTCAGATTCAGGCTTTCATTATAGCACTTCCTTGCCAATTTTTGATCCCCCCTCACCGTTGCTATTCCTCCTGGAGTCGGGAATTTCATGCAGAGGTGAGGAGTTGATACCACTGCTCCGAGTCGATTAAGGGTGGTTCTGCCAATTAAGGCATTGTAAGCTGACCCTTCATCGATGACTATGAAGTCTATGCTCAGAGTCCTTGATTTTTCCCCTTTTCCGAAAGTTGTGTGAAGGGGCAAAAATCCCAGCGGTTTTATTGGCGTATCCCCTAACCCATATAGGGTGTCGGGGTAAGCTCTCAATTCTTTTTCATCTAACCCTAGCTTGTCGAAGGCGGGCTTGAAAAGGATGTCCGCCGAGCTTCCTTGGTCTACTAGGGTTCTGTGGAGATGGGCGTTGGCTAGGATCATAGTTATCACCACGGGATCGTCTTGTCCGGGGATTATCCCTTGCCCATCTTCCTTTGTGAATGATATAGTGGGGAGGTCGGGTGTCTCATCCCCGACCTG
>NC_029779.3:44720895-44728629 GCF_000817695.3 Arachis duranensis | reverse complement strand
CCTCCCGCAAATCCTCCTGAGATCATGTGGATGTGCCTCTCAGGGGTCTGTGGTGGAGGATCTCTCCTGTCCATGTCATCTCGCTTTCTCTTTTCATGGGTCTCCGACCTCTCCATGAGATATCTGTCAAGCCGACCTTCTCTAGCCAGCTTTTCTATCACATTTTTGAGGTCGTAACAGTCGTTGGTGGAGTGACCATATATTTTATGGTACTCGCAATACTCGCTGCGACTTCCCCCTTTTTTGTTTTTAATAGGTCTTGGGGGTGGCAGCCTTTCAGTGTTGCAAATCTCTCTGTATACATCCACTATAGAAGTCTTTAGAGGAGTATAAGAGTGATACTTTCTGGGCCTTTCGAGACCGGGTTCTTCCTTCTTCCTGACTTCCCTTTCCCTCTCCCTAGAGGAGGAAGTAGGTCCAGGTCGTGAACTTAGGTCTCTTAGTTTTGCGTTCTCTTCCATATTGATGTACTTTTCGGCCCTTTCTTGTACATCACTTAGAGAAACGGGGTGTCTTTTAGATATGGATTGTGAGAAGGGACCTTCTCTGAGTCCATTGACTAACCCCATTATTACTGCCTCTGTGGGCAGGTCCTGGATCTCTAAACATGCCTTATTGAACCTTTCCATATAGGCTCGTAGAGACTCTCCGACCTCCTGTTTTACTCCCAGGAGGCTCGGTGCATGTTTTACTTTATCCTTCTGAATTGAGAACCTCATCAAGAACTTCCTTGAGAGGTCTTCAAAGCTGGTGATGGATCTCGGGGGAAGGCTATCGAACCACTTCATTGCTGCTTTCGATAAAGTGGTCGGGAAGGCCTTGCATCTCGTAGCGTCGGAGGCATCAGCCAGATACATCCGACTTTTGAAGTTGCTAAGATGATGCTTTGGATCCGTAGTTCCATCATAGAGGTCCATATCAGGGCTTTTGAAGTTCCTTGGAACTTTTGCCCTCATTATGTCCTCGCTGAAAGGATCTTCTCCGCCCGGGAGTTGATCTTCTCCTTCATCGCGGGAGTTCTTGAGGGAGGATTCTAGTTGCAAGAGTTTTCTTTCTAACTCTTTTCGCCTTTCCATCTCCTCTTTAAGGTACCTTTCGGTTTCCTTTTGCCTCTCCCGCTCTTGTTCCAATTGTTCCAGGCGGCTATGAACCAAACCCATTAGTTCAGTTACGTGAGATGGTCCGCCTTTTTCTGATTCACGTCCATCTGAGGAATTTACCTTCGGATTCTTTACTCCGGAGGTACCTTCTCTGTGTGGATCATTCTCTTGGTGCTGGGCCATGTCGGCGTTGTCATTACCCATGTCTAGATTCTCTTGTTCAGAATCTGTTTCCGCATGGCCTTCTTCGTGGGATCTATCCGCCATCGTTGAGTGATCTCTCGGGTCCCCGGCAACGGCGCCAATGTTACGGTGGGTAACCGGAGATTAATACGACGGATGGTGTTTGGCGGCCCAAGTGTGTGATGGAGGAGAACTCCGGAAAGGTCCGCTACTCGGGAGGCTCCGTCCGACTTGTGCTCGCGTGTGAATGGGGGGTGGTACCTGCAAAGACACTCCGATGCCTAAGTTAGCAAGAGTGTAAGCAGGTCTTAGAGAGTATTGGACTTAGAGATACCTGAGGGATGTCAGTGTATTTATAGTGGTGAGCCAATATCCACCGTTGGTGTAGTGCCGTATCTTTAGGGTAGTAACCGTCCCTATTATCTTGGGGAGGTTAAGATATGGCTTTATGAGGCGGTTAGAGAGATTTTAGGGGCGGTTACTCATTTGAATGAGTGTTTATCTGCCAGCCAATCTCACATCCGACCTCTTCAAATCAAGTCGTGAATGACACCGACTTCTTATGTGAAAGGCGGCGCTTAGCTAGGCTTAACCCTTTAGATTAGGCCTTTTAGTTGGACCTGGGCCTTGGTATTAGGCCAGGGTATGAACAATATCCATCCTTTTTCTTAACATGTATTTTTGAAAATGAATTTAGAAATAGTATATTATTATTTATTGCAATAAAAATATTTTAAATATTTTATATAATTAAAAAATATTAAAAATAATTAATAAATTAATTTATATTTTAATATCAATAAAATATTAAAATATCATTATAATTTATTTAAAAAATAATTTATATTTTATACGTCACCGTGTCTTATAAAATTTTAAAACTAATGTATTTACATGTCTCATATCATGTCATATTTCAGATCCATGTTAATATCCATTAATCATAACATTTACTTTTTGGCCATAAATGGTTGTCTTTGTTTAAGCATAAAACCAAAATAAACCCACGATTTTTTTTTTAAAGCATAAATCATGGTACTTTCACAGGTTGTATATTTTTTTTTTTGGTAAAACTAGTAGCAGTGCCACGATTTCTATAAAAAGTTGGAGGATAAAATTGTAATGCATTTTCATGTAGGACAATTTGATAGCATTCAACTTTAAGGGGTTTAATTAAGTAAATTATTTTTATTATAATATGCATATATACATTATTTCATACATTTTTTAATTTTTATTAAATATTAAAAATAGACATTACTGCTTCTATTTTGATAAACAATATAAAAAAAATCACGCGTGAAGTGACATTACAAAAACTAAGAGTGAAAATATTATTTTTTTAAATACTAAATACAACTTTTATGGATTTTCTCTTAAACCAAACATATAAAAAGAAAGCCAATAAATAAGAGTTCAAATGGCATAGTCTCCCCGTACTTATTTAAGAGGTTGCGGATTCGAGTCTCTTATCTTTGGTAAAAAAAAACATATGAAAAGAAAATGTAAATTATTCTCAATATGGCGTATGTGTCTATGTGACTGTGTATGACAAAAACATGTTGATAGCAGTGTGAAATACACTTAATAAAAATTTGTGACGGTTTTTTTTAGTAAAACTCATTTTGTCTATTTTAAAACCTGAATTTGAGACTATCAAAAACGTGTTTATCACTCAATAAATTCAATTTTGGTTACTATTATAGTATTATAAAAATAATAATATGAATGGTAAGTTTTTTACTTTTTCTTTTCCCACCAATTTTTTTATATGCAGCAAAGGAAAACTTAAACCATAGGAAAAACGCACACAAAAAAAAAAAAAAAAAAACAAAGTATTTCTAAACATTGACAATAACATCTCAACATCATTTGATTCATTTCCATTGAACATCATAGACTAGAAACAATATAGGAGCATAGGAAATGAGTGGTTTAACTTGAACCATTTTTCAAAAGGGTAAAAGATCTATGTACATTCACCAATCACATTTCCTTTGAAAAATGGATGTATATGAATACCAAGTGTATCTGGACACAAAATTTGAAACAAAAGGAGTGTGAAGAGAATACAAATTCTCAAATGATTCCAATTTCAACCACCCAATGCTCTCCTGAGCCCTGCCCTTTGCTCTTGTGTCAACTTTGTGGGAAACTTAACCTCAAACTTGATCCTCAAGTCACCCCTATGTCCTGGCTCCTTTGTTATAGGCATCCCTTCTTTTGGGACAGTCAACTCGTAACCCGGGCTAATGATATGAGTCACCGGTATGCACAATTCGCGCCGGTCGAGTGTTGTAATGTTCACTGAAGTGCCGCCGATGGCCTCGGCCAGCGACACATTTTTTGTGATAATAAGGTCATTGCCATCTCTCTTGAATAAATTATGTGGCTTCTCATCAACCATAAAAACAAGGTCTGCTGGAAGCTGGTTTGGATGCTGGTTACCTTTGTCTGGGAATGTGATCTTTGTTCCTTTTTTCCAACCTGGCTTTATGTCAATTGTTAATATCTCTGTTTCTGGGTTTGGCCTCCTACAAAAGCAATTTTGATTTGTGAGATTGCAATAATAAGACCACAATAGAAGTTTATACTCATTTAAGGGTTTACATTTGACCAATGAGTTGCTGCACATACGGGATTTGAACTCTCGACACTTGCTTATGTGAACAAGTGAACTGATTACTCGACCAATTCAGATTGGTTTGAATTAACTCGTTATTTTGAAGAGTAAATAGCAAATCAATTTTCTTGAAGAAATAGAGATCAAGATACTACATACTCACCCATTAGCATCCATAACAATCCTTGAGATCTTCATTTTTCTTGTGGAACCAGTGTACAACTCTTCCAAACTACATGCCAACTTGCTCTCAACAGGAGGCGGCTTCTTCAGCGGCGCATGGAATCCGCTGAATGATCCGCCTCCGTCGGTTTGGAACCTGGACCTTCCATGAGGTCCAGATGATCCAAATCCAAAAGGGTTGTCTCCAAAGAACTCTGCAAAGATATCCTCTGCATTTCTTGGGTTAAATCCATTTGTTGGTTCATTCCCAGGTGGTGGCATGTGTTTCAAACCCTCCTCTCCTTGCTGATCATAAATCACCCTCTTTTGAGGATCACTCAATACCTAAATTCACAAAAATAAATAATTAAATGAACAATGTAATTTAAATAGTTAAAAGTTGTCTAACAACTTTTTTCCCCAAAGCAATTATAGTATTGGTTTCACTCATTTTATTTTTTGTCTTATTTTTTCTTGTTCTTTTAGTCGCTACAATTTTGCTTAAAGTTTTTAACTTCTAATATGTAAGTTACAGATTATTTGTATGAGTTATTGACTAAAAATGTTTAATGCAAACAACTTCAATCATTGTACACATAATATTTTGGAAGAGCAAAACAAAATATAAAAATTCTTCCAAATCCAATCACTATTCAATCTCAAACTTTCCATTTTACACACAATTAACTATTAAGCTTTCCGCCAGCTAAAATTCGAAGAAAATCTTGCCTCAAAACAGAACAATAGTTATGGATTATCATCTAGCTATATACAGTGTAAGATAAGTCTTGATCTTTACAACTTGTATTCAAATTCTATCTGCGGATACCCAATCCGGTGGATAGAGTAGGCCAGTAGGGTGTGAGTAGGGTTCTCGTGCACATAGGATAGGGAAAAGATCACTAAAATAAGATCATTAATAGATAATTTAATATTTTTTTTCATAAAAATTAGATCATTTTAAATTATCATAAGTTTTATAATAATATTACATCTTTTTGCTAATCCGCAGGTTAAAAACGTGTAGTGTTAAGGTTGGGATATTCTCAATCCGCGGATAGGATACTACCCTACCCTACCAATTGTCACTCCTAACTAGTCTACCCATCCCATCTAGTGAGGCGGTCCCAAATTTCTATCTCGTCCCATTTAACAGTTAATTTGTGGACTGTCAATTCTCTTTTTTTCTTTTTTATTAAATTATTAGATATTAAAAAATATATAATTTTATAAACAGTTTAATAAATTTATAATTTCTAAAAACATACAAAAATTATAATTTTTAAATTCACAAATACTAAAAAGTCTTTATAATTTTAAATATCTAATAAGCATAATCATCAATCAAGTTTTTGAAACAAAATAATAAAACTAAAATTATCCAAAACATATAATTAAATATTGGGAAAGTCTCTAATCAATTAAACAATGTCTAAATTATAACTTAAAAAAAAAAGAATGGCAGGCGGACAAGTCCCACCAAAACCCAGGAATTAGTCGATGCGGGTTAGGCGATCTCAAATTTCCAATTCGACCTACCTTTTTTAGCGAATTACACGAATTGACCCGGTGGATTTTGGCCGTCTGCTACTCCTACAGATGAATTTGTCTACCACAACCAACTTGGTATTGGTCATAAAGTAAGATATTGATAGATAATTTTCATGGAACAATGAATGCGATGAAGTTACAAAAGCATAAACTAAGAAGATTTCTTTTCCATCTTTAAAGTTTTCATCATAAACATCAGCTCAGAATCCACATTCAACAAAACCCTCAAATATTTATACTATAAATCACAAAATCACCAATTTTCCTAATCACATAAAAAATCCTAAATCTTAACCTTATAAGAAATCACCAACCAAATCATTTCAGCTATTGTTGCAAATCTCATTTACAAAGCAATAGAATTTTGTTTGTTACCTCATAAGCCTCAGAGATTTGCTTGAAATTGGCTTCAGCTTCTTTCTTATTGTTAGGGTTCTTGTCAGGATGCCATTTCATTGCCAATTTCCTGTATGCTTTCTTTAAATCATCTTCCGTTGCATTTCTTTCTACCTTCAATATACTATAGTAATCTACACCCATCTTTTCTTACACTTTAATTTCCCAAGAAAAAATGGGAAAAGAAAAAAAAAGAAGGAAAAAATCAGAATCTTCTAAATTCACACAGTCACATAATGGTTTCAAAATCAACCAAAGTTGATGATGATTATTACTATAATAGAGATATATCTTCGGTTTTCTTGTTACATGTAAAATTCAAGGGGAAAAATGTGAGAAAAGAATTTTGAATTTAGCGTCACGTTTTGAACTGCATGAATTATTGTTGTTGTTGTTAGACTCTGTTGAATTGGACGTAAGAAGAAGAAACTCGGTTGAAATCAAAGGGAAAATTTTGGATCATAGAAAATGATAATCAGAGTTTGTTACGGGAAAAATGCATATTTAGGTGCCGCTTATTGGATTTGCTTTTGCGTGTTGCATGGAATATGCATTCTGTTTCTCAGTGTTTTAATTTGTGACAGCCTAAATAAATGTAATAATATTAATAAACATTGGACAATGTTATCATGATTCATTATCCATTTAATTATTTTGATGTATCATGTATTTGTTAAGAAAGTAACTTTTTTAATTAAAAATATATATATCAAAAACAACTATTTTTAGAATACTTTTTAACTGATTTCTAAATAACTTAATCTAACAATATACTCATTTTTTAAAAACTAAAATTTTAAAATGTAGAAATAAAATATTAGTGTTGTTATATCTAATAGATTTGCTGAGGCAATGACCTTTTGGACAGTTGATAACAAATAAACACAACTACTTAAAAAGATTTAATTTTATTTCTGTCATTTACCGCAAGGTTTTTAATGTGTGAATTAATGTGGGTAAATTATGTTTCTTTAATCTGTGATTTATCACAAGTTTTTTCTGTCATTTAATCTGTGATGCAGAATCACCTTTGGTCGGATATTTGTGTTTTAGACAGTTCATTGATTGCAATCATAGCCTTAGATGCAAAATTAGCAAAATATAGAAGGTTCATGTTGTACAAGGTAATTGATTTTTCAAGGCTTCTTTTCAGCCATATTACAAAGTCCCATCAACCATAAATATGCAATAATGAAGACAAAAGCCAGAGCTTCCATCGGGAACTCCAAAGCATCAATATAGACTAAGTAATGTTAAATAAAATACCAAAATTGCCATATACATATATGATGATTACTTGAAAACGAAACTGCAGTGGTAAGGTATCATCTTCTAAACTTTTTGGATGATTTCTTATCCTTGAGACCTAAGTATTTGTCGATATCTTCTTCGCCATAATCTGATTCACCTCTCCGTTTCTTCTTCCCCATGGCTTCCTCCTTCATTTTCTACATAAAGTTTTGAGGAAAAAATGCATTAAATCAAGCATATAAACATACATTAACTGATTTCAATACCATCATCATAGAATTCAGAAACTATATCCAAAGCTCATGTACATGCAGATTTCTATCAATGGTATTCAAGGTAACCAAACTCAGTTTACTCAAACCCTTAGAACTTAGGTAAACTCAAATTTGTTTCCCTCAGAAAATGAGACTGGGAGAATATCCCAAAATAAAAACTAAACAAAGTTTGGCATGCAAAATTACCATTACT
>NC_029779.3:44654040-44720848 GCF_000817695.3 Arachis duranensis | reverse complement strand
AGTAGAACTTCCTCTTCTTGTGCAGGATATTCTGGTAGCTTCTTGCCTGAAATATTAGTTGCATTGACGACTTTAGAAAATGTTCCCAGCCTTAACAATACATGTTAAAGAATATACTACTACTCTCACCTATAAGTTTCTCTATTTGAATGTACCACTCCAGCTCATATTGGTTCACAAGGGAAATTGCAACCCCAGAACGCCCTGCACGAGCAGTCCTTCCTACACGATGTATATAATCCTGCAGGCCACAAGATAAGGAATCCAGCAATTTAGGTTTAGGTCTAGAGCAGAAATTAGATGATTCGTCAACCTAGAATTTGTAGAACAAATAACATGAGGCTAAATTCAAAAGTTAGATTAATTATAGCACATCTTACTTTGGAGTTTGTGGGGATGTCATAGTTAATCACAACATCTACTGTTGGAATATCCAATCCTCTACTAGCTACATCAGTACAAATGAGAATATTGCGAGCCCCCGACTTGAATAAATTCAAGGCTCCAAGCCTTTTTGACTGTCAAGATTATTGTAAAAAAGAATTACAGACAACTGGCAAACCACAAATAACAAATATGCATGTGTCCATGCACTATAGAGAGAGAGAGAGAGAGAGAGAGAGAGAGAGAGAGAGAGAGAGATTCTTCTTCCACCCCACATCCTCTCTCCCATAAGGTGGAAGAAAGAATATTTTGCAAGAACTTACTAATTAACAATTAATTATTATAATACAAGAATGTTCAATACAATTACCTATTATAATACAAGAATGTTTAATACAATTACCTGGGTCATATGACCATTAATTGGGATGGCTTTGAGACCAAGATTACTAAGAATCAAAGCAAGAAGACGAGTTGAATCACATGTACGAGTGAACACCATTGATGTACTTCCAGCCATTTCAGTGAGAATGTACACAAGGTAGCAATCCTATAAGAAAACACAATAAATTAAACAGGACATAGATTGCACGCATAGAAGATATAGGCTGATTCATGAAAGCTAAAATGCATAAAACTCAGTCAAATGCAAAAGGCACCAAAAAATGTATGATTCAGTAAACAAAGGCATTAGAAAACAGTAGCATATATATCTATTGTGCAAAATAAAGTACTTCACAATGATAATTAGACACATCCTCAATAAAGTATAATAATAAGTTCCTAAACAAAAACTACTTGTGGAATGCCAAAACTTCAACCAAAAAAGGTGGTAAGAGAAGCAACAGGGTGGTCAAGTGGTGCCCTTCTGGCATTTCAACTTCTGTTGTTGTGCAGGTCAAGCAGTGGTCTTCTATCTTCTATGCAAAACCTAATATCTTTTAGGGTAGCAGGGGTATGTATCTAATATTTTATTGGGCTAACTCAGATAATTTAGTGTATTTTTGGCTGACACTAAGCCCTTTAACAAAAGGGACGGTTCCTCTCATCTAATATATAGAAAAACGAAACAGAAAGCAGCCTCAGAGCAAGGCACATGCCTTAGCGCCTTGCCTTCTCAGCATCTAAAAAGAGCCAAAACTAGGGCCGTCAATATGGGCTAAACCCGTTGGATCAGCCTGTTTCCCCGCTTAAACGGGAAGGCTTTTACCTTTAAAATCAGGTCCGTTTAAATTTCAGGCGGAAAAAAAATAACAGGTTAAGCGAGCAGCCCGTTTAACATTTTTTGTATTTTTCTAAAAAATCTAATACTTTTTTCAATGTTTTTCCTGAACCATTTCTCCCGTCGCCTCTAGCACCTAAGCAAGCCTTTTGACAAGAGTTATATTGATCTCAGTCCAAAAAGGCAATTTGATAGAAGAGTTCAATGAAGAGTTTTCCCACAAAACTCCATGCAGTCAATCTAACATGCTGCAAGAAGTAGATGTTTTTCTAAAGTAAATGTCATGATTATTCAAACATATAAGATCTAGTCCATTGTGCCAAAAATACATGACACGAATGATGTTCAATTACGCTTACCGAAATCCCCTTCAAAAATCAAACATTTTATGAAGAATCAATGATGGATAACACAAACCTTGTGTTTGGCAGGTAAGAAACGATATTGCTGCTTCAGTGTGTCAACAGTAGAATACTTAGAGGCTGCTTCAATCTAAATTAAACAAAAACAAATTGAGTAAATTTGGAACAACTAAAATCTAAACATATTTGCAAATATACAGGGTACCTTCACAGGATTCCTTAAACAAACTCTTTGGAGCTTTTGGTAAAATTTATTCATAGGAGAGGAAAACCAGAACCCTTTTAAGTCCTAAATTCAAAATGCCATAAATCTTAGAAGAACAACATAGTCCTAAATTCAAAATGCCATAAATCTGAAACGGACAACATATATCTGATCTATTCCAATCTATAAAAATAATTTTCCCTACTCCTCCTATCACATATTTCCATATGAACTAGCTGCATGCCAACATAAATATGGTCATAGTAAGTTTATTGAGCCCTTGATCTCCTCATATTTTTTACATACTTTAATACATTCCACTAGAATTGATATTTATTTTTACATTGTTCACTTATGGTCTCAGCCCCACCCCCTCCCCCTCTTCAACTGTTATGGATTTGTCCCTGTGCATAATAATCATATTGTACACACGATGATAAAGTAAAGTAGACAGTTGTCCATAAATATTCGTATATACCTTCTTAGTCATTGTAGCAGAAAACAGAAATGTTCTCCGCTCGCGAGGAATCAATTGTATAATCTCATTAAGTGATTCCTCAAAGTCCTCATTCAACAGCCTGTCTGCCTCATCTAGGACCTGAATGTGTAGAATATAGCAAGTTCAAATATATGTACGATAAAGAAATGAGAGATGAAAAAATGCTATGGTAGACAACAGGAAACTTTTATTAAATATTTCTTTTTGTAAACTTTAAAGTCCAAAAATAGGCCAAAGAATCCATAAAATGTTTTCTCGTAACTTTGAATCAGGATCAAACATTCTTTAAGATATAACTTTGCAACAATATATAAAGCACCTAATCCAATGCAGAAACATAAATCTCAAAAGAAAATCAACTTGCAGAAATTGCATCGAGTCAGTTACATGAATTATGTTATGTATTTCATAACTCAACATTGAGTAAATAAAGATTTTAATGAAATAAGAGGTGAACTCTTGAGCTCATATATGCGAGGAGCAAACTGGGTGGGCAGAGTAAAAGTGGTGAAAAATATTCAGAACTCATTATGTACAATCAATACATAGTTCACACAGCACGTGTATCAAATGATTGGATTAAATAAAAAGAAAAGAAAACTTGAGCATAGAATAATGTAGCATCAGCATTATGTACAAATCATACCAAATATTTTAATCTATTAAGAGAAAATCCTTTGGTGTTTTTGAGGTGATCTAAAACGCGTCCTGGTGTTCCGACCTGCAAAGGTATGAATTTAACATAAAGGAGGAAAAGAAACACAGGATCGACAAAAAATAAGAAGGCTGAAAATAACTCAACAACCAAAGAAACACTAAATCATAAGCACAAACTCAGTCTTGCAAATTCAGAATGTGCCTAGTTAATTTCAACGCACATATATAGCATTAGTGTATCAGCAAGGACAACCACTTTGACAGGACTAGGCTGTCTCTTCCATGTAGTGAATAAAAAATGACATCATAGACATCAAACACTGGCTTTTTAAACCAAACAAGACAATAAATGGAAAAAATTAACAAAATGATAAAAGAACAGTTGAACAATCTGAGACACTATGACAAGACAATTTATTAAAACGCTTCAAGGTAAATGAAAATACTTTTAAATTTCCAAACATGCATGGCATGGGACTTGATCTGAAGCTTAACAATAGCTAGAGAGACCAACAGAATGAATTCAATGCAATCAAAGATCACTAATTATTTTGACGCTAATTACTCTTGACATTAATGGATAGTTCACCAAGACATCAACTTAAAACATTATACAAATTTGTCTAGGTTCATCTGTATCCATTATATAGTAATCCAAAAAGAATAATGCTACACATCCAAGTGTTTTTATTAACCAAGTTGGTCTAATATCAACAAAAATCAGTTATGAGTAGCATTACTCCAAGTCTTATGGTTTAACTTGGTTAAACTTGGTTCATAAAAAGACTTGGGTGTGTAGCATTACTCATTTAAAAAATATGATCCGTAAATAACCCATTAACAAATGCTATCTTAATGCATTGCTTTGCTAAGCACTTACAATAATATGAGGCTGCTTTGCTATCTTGATGGATTGCTGTACCATGTCAATCCCTCCAACAAGCTGGCAAAAAAAGAAAGGATCACAACAGAAGAGCTTATTCGATGTAAAGCATGTAATAAATAGAGCACTAAAGCAGCTCCACGAAACAATAAACTAAGTGCAATGCTGGAAAGAGTCTCAAGAAGCCATAAAACAAATGAATGTTAAAACTCACCACAGCACACTTGACACCAATCCCAGACCCTAAAGCTTCAAACTGCTCAGCAATTTGAATAGCAAGTTCTCTATATCAAAGACAGGTGTGAGAAAAACAAAGAACTGAACTAGTTATACATCAACAATTAATTCAATAAAATACATGAAAGTTATATCAATGTATGAATCAAACCTTGTGGGAGACAACACACATGCGAAGAAATCATTGGGGCGTGGCGCCTCTAAGAGGGCATGCAATATGGGAAGTGCAAAAGCTCCAGTCTTACCAGAACCCGTTTGGGCGAGTCCAATCACATCTTTTCCTATAACAATAGCATGCCCAAATAAGTGCAAGCAATTACTAATTAATAAATTATTAAAGGTGACAACTCACATGCAGTTGAATTCATGTGAGGTTGATTGATGATAATTTAGTCAAACCAATAAATCATCTAACAGTTCTTATCTATCACTCCACGTGATGACAAATGTATGTGAGTTTCCACCATTATTTAAACCATCATCAACAATGTGCTACCCACTCTTAACAGATATTGAACTAACAATAACATATATTACATTGGAATGAGCATTGTATAATTAGAATTTAACATTCATAATTTACACAAACTCTGCTCGAAATCAGTAATAATAATAATAATTAGTGAAAAAGCAGAAACCTTGTAGTGCAAGAGGAATCGCTTCTGATTGTATCTTCAATGGATTTTTCCAACCTAATTTATCACAAGTTTCCACCAATTCTTCAGATAATCCCAAATCCTTAAATGTTTGTGTGACTTCGTTATTATCTTCCGCCATTCTCAATATCAAACTTCAATGGTGGCTGGACGGAGGAGCGGGCAGAGACCTGGACAGACCGTTGGGTGCAGTGATGGCGAACGAGCAGAATACGAGGCAGAGGGAGCCCGCGAGGGATGACGAGCGGAGGAGACGCGAGCGTGAGGTGGATCCAGCAAGAGGCCCGGCGACGGAGGCGAGCGTGCGATGGCGGTGAACCGAGGTGAGAGTGAGAGAACTGGGGGAGGTGGGCGGCGCTGTGCCTGTGTGTGTGGGGTGAGTGAGAGAGCTGGTTACTGAACTAGGCCTAGGGTTTAAATTTTTAAAAGATACCCAGCTGGTTACTAAAGAAGATAAGAGAGACTAAGGTATTTTTGTAATAATTTTTAAAATTATTTATTTTAATAAATAAAATATTTATTTAATTTATTAAAATAAAAAATTCTAAAAGTTGAGGATATTTTTGTTAATATGAAAATAATTCGAAAATATTTTTAGTGGTTAACTTAAATAGTTATTATCGTTGACANTTTTGACATATCATTATATAATTTAAAATACGTGTAAAATTATTTTAAATTAATAATACATTAAAATTAAATTTATTTAATATATTAAAAATATTAAAAAATTTAATTTTTAATAAATTTTAATAAACTGTTATTTTATATATTCTTAAAATATATTTTTACTACACATGTTGACAAAATAAAAAATAGAAAAGCAAACGCACCCTTAAGTAAAAAAAATAAATAGCCAAGCACATGCAGTTTTGACTAAAACGAAAAAACAAACACACAAAAGCAATTATCTTTTCTTCATTGTTGAATTAATTAACTTTTTATTTTTGTTAGAGTTTTTAAAATAACCAATGTAACATTAATTTTTTAGTCTTATAATTAATTGTTTTTGAGTTCAAATGATAAAAGGTGAACTTCTTTTTATGTTTAAGAAGAAAAAAAATATAAGACACCAAAGAAATTAAACCAAATATCCCAATTCTCTTAAAGAATATTAAAAACAAGAGAATAATTTAAAAAGTGTATTATTGAGTATGTTGACAAAGGTACAACGTACAAGGATATATATAGGTACTAAAAGAATCAAAATAATAAAAATATAAAATCCTACAATAAATATATAGATATGCTATATAAATATAAATTATACTAGCTAATTTTAATTGATCCTAATTATATTCTAATATTTCTCTCCCCTCTCAAACTTAAGTAGGAGTTAAAGATATCATTTTGAGTTTGGATACTATAGTCCGAAAATGAGTAGGATGATGAGCCTTCATGAAGATATCAGAAGTCTAATCCAAAGTTCCAACAGGCAACAGCTATGAGATGAACAACATCAATAAGAAGACGTTGCCGGACAAAGTGACAATCAATCTCAATGTGTTTGGTGCATTCATGAAAAACATCATTATAGGCAATCTGAATAGCATTGTGGTTGTCACAAAAAATCAGTTGGAGACGACTGAGGAGCACTGAAGTCTTCGAGAAGCTAATGAATCGAGACAACCTCAGCACGGTATTCAGCTTCTGTGCTTGATCGAGTAGTGAACGTTTGCTTCTTCGCTCACCAGAAAATGAGAGAGTCACCAAGAAACAAACAATAACCAGTAGTAGAACGATGATCAGTGGGATCATCAACCCAATCAGCATCTGAGTACGTATGAAGGGATAAAGATGAATAGGCAGAAAAATAAAGGTCATGAAATAGAGTGCCTTCGATGTAGTGAAGAATGCGAAGAACTGCCACATAGTAAGTAGTAGGAGGAGCTGATAAGAACTGGTTAAGAACATGAACTAGATAGGCGATGTCTGGTCGTGTGACAGTCAAATAGACGAGACCTCCAACTAATTGTTAATAAAGAGTAGGATTATCCAAAACAGTGTCATCCATAGGAGTAAATCGAACATTAGGCTCAAGAGGAATAGACTCAGTACGACTATCTATAATTCCAGCTCGAGCAACAAGATCCGAAACATACTTAGCTTGAGAGAGATAGATACCGTCATCTGTGATTATGATTTCTAGACCAAGAAAATAACTGAGAGAACCAAGATCTTTCATCTTAAAAGTATGGTAATAAGATGGTTTAAGATCAGAGATACCATCAACATCATCTCCATTAATGATCATGTCATCAACATACAAAAAAAAAAAAAACAACACCATGTTCACTTTTACGAATAAAGAGAGCATTCTCATAAAGATTGCAAGTGAAACCGAGATTGCATATAGTGGTACTGAACTTTTCAAACCATTCACGAGGAGCTTGCTTAAGACTATAAAGTACCTTACAAAGGAGACAAACTTTGCTACAAGGACAAGGATATCCTAAAGGTGGTTTCATATAGACCTTATTTTTCAAATCCCCATTAAGAAGTGCATTCTTCATATCTATCTGACCGAGAGACCATTTCTTGACTGCAACAATTGCAACGAGAGCTCGAACAGATGTGAAACAAGCAACCTGAGAAAAAGTCTCTTCATAATCAATACCATACTCTTGCGTACATCCTTGAGCAACCAATCGTACCTTATAATGGTAAATAGAACTATTAAAGCGAGTCTTGATCTTGTATACCCATCTACTATCCACAACTTCTAGATCAGAAAGAGGATCAACCAAGTCCCAAGTGTGTTATTTTTCAAGTGCTTGGATTTCTTCCTGCATTGCTTGCTGCTGAATTGGATTTGTGGAGGCTTCTCAGAATGACTTAGGTTCATGGTGATAAAGAATAGTAGAAAGACAATGATAATAAAGAAGATGAGGAGGTGGATTTTTTACCCTACAAGAACGATTGGAGGGAGGAGGCATGACAGTAGGAGCAGGATCATCGTCCGGTCTGGAATCATCAGGAGATGGAGAAGGCAGAAGAGTAGGGGGCTGGAGAGGTTGACTTGAGATAAAACCTATGGAATCATCACTAGGAAAAAGATCAACATTGGGGTTAGTAAAAAAATGTTGAATGAGTATGAGGAATGGACTCAAATGAAGAGAACCTAGAAAACATGTGATGCTCCTAGAATA
Source organism: Arachis duranensis (assembly GCF_000817695.3). NCBI lineage: Eukaryota > Viridiplantae > Streptophyta > Magnoliopsida > Fabales > Fabaceae > Arachis > Arachis duranensis. Next base: position 44,712,594 of record NC_029779.3, on the reverse strand, counting down.
CAACATGAAGAGATATACAAATATGGATAGAGAGAGGATCCCAACAACGATAACCCTTGTCTGTAGTGTTATAACCAAGAAAACAACACATGCGAGCCCGAGGTTTAAGTTTATTATGTTCATGAGGCTGAAGAAGAACAAAACAGACACAACCAAAGACTCGAAGAGAACTATAATTTGGAGAGTATGATAAAAACGCTCAAAGGGAGTAATGTTACCAATGGCAGAAGAAGGAAGTATATTGATAACATGGACAGCAGTAAGAACAGCTTCATCCCAAGTATGCTCAGGATACAAAGAAGAAATAAGCATTGCACGAACAGAGTTAAGAATGTGACGATGTTTGTGTTCAACCTGTCCATTTTGTTGAGATGTACTAGGGCAAGAAAACTTAGACAAAGTACTCTAATTAGCAAGAAAAGTTAAAAGTTTGGAGTCACTGTTTTCCATAGCATTATCATGTCGAAAACTTTAATGACCTTGGAAAACTGAGTTTTAATCATAATGGCAAAATCGAGATCAACAAGTTGACCAACAGAAATAAGATTAAAGTTTAATTTTGGAATATAATAAGTATCAGGGAGATTAAGATGTGACTGTGAAATAAAACCCTTATGTGTCGCATGCAAGAGGGAACCATCAATGGTATTGACAGAAGGTGCATTTGGAATGGTAGACAAAGATGAGAAAAGATGACGCAAAGGATACATGTGATGAAAGCAACTGAAATCAAAATATCATTTAGAATTACTTGGAATAGTGGAAAAAATAGCAAGAGTATTACCAGAAAAGAAAGAAGTTGCTTAAGAAGGGACTCAATATCGGATAGGGAGACAAGAGATGGGTTGAGTAAACGGAGCTAGTAGATTTAGGAGCAGCAGTAGCAGGCACATTTTTAGAGTAGTTAGGACGAAAATGATACTTGTTATGATATGAACATGGTGGGCAAGTAGGACAGGTAGTAATCGCGTATCCCGATAGCTTACAATAATGACAGAACAGGTTGGGACAATTGTAGTTAATGTTACTTTGGAATTTACATTTTTGACATTCAATAGAAGAACAATCAGAGAAAAGGTGTCCAAAACGATCACAGTTTCGATAAAATTCATCTTTTCTATCTATGGCAGCAAAGACATATGATTTTTTAATAACACTAGATACAAAGATGAAAGATAAAAAAAGAAAACTGTATTGAGTGTATTGACAAATGTATAATGTATAAGTATATATAGGTCTTAGAAGAATCAAAGTAATAAAAGTATAAAATCTTACAATAAATATATAAATATGCTATATAAATATAAATGGTACTAACTAATCTTAATTGATCCTACTTATATTCTAACAAAGAAAAAATAAAAAAATTAGTTACTATTAAAAAAAGGTGATAGAATTCACATAAATTTTTATTTTAAAATTATTATGATTTTATCCTATTCACTTAAAGAATTAAATATTAAATAATACATAGGTAAATCGTAACAAAAGGTATATATTACAGATAAATTGATAAATAAAATATGTAAAGTAACTTGCCCTCTTAAAAGTGAATTTTTCAAAATTTAAACTTGTGTTCTTATTTTAAGAAGAGACCAAATTATTAAAGTTGATAGACAACAATATATAAATTTATTTCAAATACAACTCTGGAACCAAGTGAAATATTTAATCAAGTTCAACTAAATTGTTGTAACTGTTTTTCACATTAGGCGCTCCTTTTTATTCTTCTTCGTGTTACTTCTCCTCCTTCTTGTCCCACTAATGTTGTTACTTCTTCTTCTTCTCCTTCTATTTGTTTTTATCTCATTATCTTTTGTTATTGTCGTCGTCACCACACCACACCACACCATCACCTCAATCTCCTCTTCCTCATTTTTTTTTTCATTTGAGTATTTTGGATCTCCTCCATCATCATCATTGTTATCGTTATTGTCATCGTCGTCATCTTCTTTTTATATGTATAACAGTTCAAATTCAGAATGCACCGAAATTCCTTAATGATGATGACACACAAACGAACTCAGTTCAAAACAAGCTCAGACCAAAATACAATAAAATTAAATCCAGAATGCACAGAAATTACTTAATGATAGTTCAAAACTCCTCCTCCTCCTTCTTCATCATTATCTTCTTCTTCTTTTCTTGTTCATCTTCTTCTTCTTCTTGTTTTACTTTCTCATTATTCTTCTGGTTTTACTCTTTCAACGAGAATAAAAATAAGAAAAAATCAAATAAAGAAGAAGAAGAAATGCATAATACTGAAAAATTACTAGGAAGAGGAGGAAGAAAAGAAAAAAAATACGCAACAACAATAACAACAATAAAAGAATAACGATAGGGAGAAAGCACGCGAAGAGGAAGAAGAAATGCGAAAAAGAAAGAGTAGAAACACGAAAAAAAAGGAAGAGGAGGAGAAACGCAAAAACGTTCACGTAATTAAAGCATGTATTTACGCTTTCACTAATAAAATTAATTTTTATTAGATTTAGACTAAGTTAGATTTGATTGCCAAAAAAAATTTGAATGTGTGGCACGACTCTTTTATTTCTTCTTGTAATTGTAACTGATTCTCAATACCTTTTATTACCAAGATAAATATGGGTTCAATAAACTATATTTTTGTTCTTAACTATACACTTTTGCTGCAAAAAATTCTTTAAAATGAAAAGAATAGTCATATATATTCTATGCAGATAACTAATTTTGGTATATACCTAATAGGACAGAAAAAAAATAAGGATTGATTATGAAGTGATCAATAAGGCACAATAGCATACTTCAAAATTTAAATTTTCTTTTTCGTACAACAAATCTTCCATTGCAAAATCTCCAAGGTATGCTCACAAGCTACAATGCTTTAACAAGCCAGCTAACCAAATCCCAAATAATTTTTTTTTTAAAATCACCTTTTGGATCATTTTTTTTTTCTTTTCTTGTACCATTTTTGGCATGTCATACAAGTAAAAGCTGCAGAGTCACACACACTTCAATGTGTAACAACTAACAAATCAAAATAAAGAAACATTTTTCAATCCATACTCCATAGTCCATAGGGGGTAAAAAGAAACCAAGATGCAGCTGAGAAACTATACAAACACCACCCAAAAATAAAAAAAGAAAACAAATTATGTATGTGAGAGGCTGCTTCAACCTAAGGTAAAACTTTACCCTATTTTACACACCAATTTGAGCAAAAGATTCGTTTTTCTTTTTATGTAATTTCATAATGTATTGGCAGATAAATGGGATGAGGAAGTTGAAGTGCTAGCTTCAGCTGCTACATTCTTCAGTTTCAATGATGCAGAATCAGAAGCTGATCCAGATTCCGATACATCGCCAATATCCAGCGTCTCCGGAAGACTTCCAGAGGACTCGACACCATCGAACTGCAAAGTGGGTAAACAATTACCCCTTAGAATATGTATCACGGAGACATAATATGAATATAATTTGGTTATACTATTTAATGGATTAGTCACACAAAAAAAAATACTATTTAATGAATTTGGGAAATTATATCAACTCAGACAAACAGGTATGAAACAGACAGGTCAAACATCAATAGGTAGGAAAACTTCGAATTGACTCGATTTGTTTGGTTTCTGTTTTCATTTTTTGTTTCTATTTTGATTTCCTATTTCTATTTCGAATATTTTTGTTTTCAAGATTTTGTGAAAGAAGTGCATACAAAAGCAAAAGTAAAGAGAGGATTGTATTATTTTCACTTTTTTTCCTTCACTCTGAAAACAAAACATTAGAAGTGATATCAGAAAATGAAACCGGAAACCAAACAAACTCTGAACTACTTGCAAGAAAATAAGACCAACCATTAAAACAATTGAACTTGAAACCAAATGAAGTACTTATAATAATTCAAAGGGGAAATAAATGGAATTCAAACTTTCCAATATTCAAAACATTCTACCTAGGAATCTCAAATAACTTGTTGAGATTTAATGTACAAAAGGTGAAGAAGCATATATCAATTATTTGTTTTCCTCCGCGATTAAATTCCAACTGCAAATACTCTTGCCACAATCAGTGATTCAACATTTGCAAAAAATTACACAAATTTGAGTAGCATGGAGTACATAATTAGGTAAACTGTGAATATAAAATTTCTAGAACAATGAAACAATCAATCAACAAACCAAACAACTTTGCCATCGGTGGACTACAAAATTTAAAGCCAAAAAGCATTACCTTAAGTTCAAGTTGGTTCAGCATTTCAACAGCAGCATCGATGTCACACTCATTTACCATATAGACATCTCTAAGGGATTCTTCAGATATACCCGGGAACTGCATTCTAAGATATTCAACATCCATATCAGGATCATAATCCGCGAACTGGTTATCTACAAAACCTGCCGGCACCGAGCCATAAGAACTAGATGCAGGGTTGTTGATATTCCCTTGGAAAGTTTCGACAACCGGTTTAGAAGCCGAAGCGCTCGAGTGAAACTGATGGTGTTGATTCTGTGCAGCATGATAAGGAGGACTCTGAAATGGATCAGCAGTTGCATCATGTGACTCTCTTTTAGAGAGTGGAACATAGGATGCTGCATATGGATTCAAAGAAGACACTATTTGCTTCATTGAACTTGATTCGAATAAAACACAAAAACAATCTCCTTCTACTTCTTCTTCTTGCCTTTATACACACACATAAAGAACAAAGAACCATAGAATTAGACAATAAATCCACAGGACTTCAATAGAAAATCTAAATCCACCAGAGAGATTCAATCAATCTAACAGGTTCTACCAGCTTCAATGATAAAATGAATTCATGAAAGAAAAAAAAAATGAAATTAAAATTTCTTAATTCCCTTTTTCACCAAGACAACAACTGTTTCAAGTTCAAGTGATGGCAAAAAGAATCTTTAGAAAATAAAAAAAGAATTTGGATCATAATATTTACTAACATGCTAACTAGTCACTACTAAGAGTCTAAAACCCAAATCTTCAACTTTCCCAATTTCCCTTTACAAGAGAAATAACAAATTATAAGATGATCAAGAAAATTAAACAACCCTGAAGAATAAAAATTGAAAAGTTTGCAACTTTTCGTCCCTTTTCGCAATTGGGTCTCAAAAAAGATTAGAACTTTCATCGGAAAAGAAAACAAAAACGACAAAAAAAAAAGAAAACAGTAAAGAAATTATGATTGATATGAAGAGAGAAAGAGAACGAACCAGTTGAATGGGAAAGGGCGATGAGTGATGATTGAGATCGGTGAGACGGAGAGAGTCAGAGGGAAGAAGTGTAGAACAAATAATTGTGTGATCAATTTGGTGGAAAATCAATCACTCACTCCTAACTTAACAGTGCAAATAAATGATATATATATTATTTGTGAATATATATTTTAAGACAAGCAAAATTTAAGAATATATATTTTAAGGGTTTTTTTTGGTTGTGACTGAAATAAATTAAATAAAGAAAAATAAAACAAACAAAATAAAAAAAACTTTTTAAAGAGAGGGATAGTTTCGTTTAAGACTACTCTTAAACTCTTCTTAAGGTGAAGGAAGCTCCATATGAAAAAGTTGTAACTTTATCATCATCTTTGTCATAGTATCTGCTACCGTATTTGCATCTCTCGTAATCAAATGAAAGTCAACACGCCAATTCCAATGCATGATATCTCTTATTTTGAGTACCAATGGATCAATAACCCAAAACCATCTTAAGTAACAAGATTAAATGTTCCCACACAATCCATCTCACAAATAACATCTCGTTGATCCACATTCGAAGTTAAGAGATATCCTCTCCAAATAGCAAATAATTTTTCTTGAAGAATACTATTACTCTCAATCATTCCCAAACACCCCATTTGCCAACTCTCATTACAATCTTTAATAACACAAGCAAAACCAACACTTATCACCTGAACCAAAATAACTAGTATCACAATTAATTTTAAAAGTACCAATGAATAGGGAATTCCAAAAACCATTTAGAGTTGAGGGAAGAGACATACCTTGTAATTCAAAAATATTCCTAAACTCCTTTTTCTGAAGTTAATGTCAGGCAAATTACTTTTTCCGGAGGCCAAGTTTCATGAGGATTAAAAATGTCATTATTCCTTACTCGCCATATCCACCAAAGTCCCGAAAAGAACTTGAACGGATGTTCTCTGCTATAATACAAGAATCAGTTCTTCAAATCCAAAGGATGATAAGAAATATCCAACCTATGCCAGACAAGTTGAGCTTTTGGACAATCTCGAATACAATGTAAAATCGATTCATGGTTAGAAAGACATCTTGGACACCTATCCGATGACGACATCCCTCTTCTAAAGCGAAAACTTGCAGTAGGAAGAGCCTCCTTAAGACACAACCAAGCCAAAAACTTGTGCTTTTTCGGAACAAGTTGACGCCAAAGTCAAAGCCAATTCTCTCGCTCTTCCCAACCAAACAGCTGCTTACACAACCACAAGTAACCATTGCGTGAGTCATAGGCTTTGGCAGCAAACCCACATCAATACCAACCTACTTCCGGACTTGCTTGTTCATCTGGATTGTAAGAGAGAATATTACCTTTCAGATTTTGAGATAAAGGAGAATAAAGAGTATCCAAATGCCACCTACCAACCGACCAAATATCCTGTATCCAGAGATTCAAATAAAAAATGTGAACATAATGCATCTCATTAGATAACCGTCCTTCTCTCCTCCAGCTAGAAAACAAAAAATTTTGGTTCAAATCTCCAATACAACAAACAAACCCATCCTTCAACACTTCCCAAGTCTTACAAAGACTCCTCTAAATGGGAGAGTCATTGTTCTTAAGATAACTAAAACAGTCATGTAGAGGTTATCGGTATTGACATCCAACAATTGGACCCATAATTTGTTTGGCTGCTAGAAAAAAGTCCAAACTAGTTTCCCAAGAAGAGTAATATTTACATAATAAGGATCTCTAATCCCCAAACCTCCATATTTTTTTTGGAGTAACCAGTACCTTCCAACAAACAAGATTCAATCCTCTTCCATCAACTTGTCCCTTCCAAAGAAAATTTCTCATCATAGACTCCAATTATATCTATTTTTAGATTTTTTAGATGACTATTTACGCATTTAATATAAAAGGTAGTTATTTATTCTGATACAATATTACGTAATTGAATGCAAATATTTTATACTGATAATATATCAAAATTAAATTTATACTAGTTTTTTTACCCTAATAACATAATGAGAACATAAATCTTTTAAAATTACGTCGATCCTGACCTTATAGATTATGGTACAAAAAATTTATGGCACTAAACTACTTTTACGAGAAGGTCGTAAGTGGCAAAAGTCTACGACGGCTAAGAAGATCATGGTCTCTGTAGATAAAAAAATAAATAATAAATTTTTTAGTTATTATTTTCATATAAATGAGTTTAATTTTTTAATAATAATTAATTTTAACATTTGTTATCTAAAATTTGAAAAAAAAATTAACATGTATATTTTTATATTTGATTATGTATTAAGATTTGCTCTGTATAAATAGAAATAATTAATTGTTATACTTGCTATTTAAAAATAATATTTTTTATATATATAAAAATATAATTAAATATTAGCATAAAAGAAATTTATATTGATAATTATAAAATTAATTTAAATTTATTTTTTTAAAAGAATTGAATTTTAATTTTAACTTTTAATCACAATATTAATATTTTTTCTAAATTACATGTAATAAATATTTGAAGAAAAAAAAAGTGAAAATATAAATTAAAAAGATAAATAATAAAAATTTAAACAATAGTTATTTGTACTGACGTTATGTAATTAAATGTACATATTAAATTATTTTACACTGATAATATATTAAAATTAAATTCATATTTTAAATCCAGCCAAATATAATTTATTGATTTTGATAAAAAAAAATGAAAAAAATAAAAAATCTATATAACAGTCCGGACGTATTGTATTTGGAATTTTTTAATTATTGATAAAATAATTAAATAATATTAAATATAATAAATATCTAACTATGAATATTACATAAATAAAATTATTGGCTTCTGACTTTTTTGGATATTAATATCAATTAGTATTAACTATTAAGTTTGATTTTATTTTGTTTTCAAAAATGAAAAAAATACTAGAATAAATAATTATTTTAGCATTCGAAATATTCTAATTTTAATAAAATAGATTATAATATTTTTTTTGACAAAATGAATTCTAAAATATATATTTAGGGCAAAATAACTCTAACATTAGCGTTTATCTAAATAAGCCCAACCATTTTGTTCGCATCGGATGTACCTCGTTTTATGAAATATTAGACTTTATTAAATAAAAATAAAAAATGTTATAAAAAATAGTATTGATAAACTTTATAAATATAGAATGCATTAATATACAGGTAAATACTAAATCGATATTCGAAAATATTTTGACATTGATAAAATAATACCTGATTTTTCTTATTAATAAGATAGTGTCTAAATAATTTTAAAATTTGATAAGAATACCATTAAATTCGTTGGAACACATCTCCGATGAGAATGATGTTGAACTAATCATCGTATTTTACTCAAATGGCAACCTTGTTAATGTACATACCTAGTTAGAATTATTAATTAAACAACTCAATCCAACTTGAAAAAATCAAAACACCAAACAACCCGCTTCTGAAACCCTAATTCCATCCCTCAACGCACTCTCTCTACTATGAGTTGTCCCAAATCTAGAAAATCCCCCCTAAACCCTAATCCGGTAAAGGATCTCTCTTTCCAACGCATTAAGTTTACTCTAATTTTTCCAGATCTCCCTCCTCAATGCACTCTTTCAGAACCATAATGACAAAAACAAAATAACAATATCAAAATTCATATACAAATCTAAATCTAATCAAGTAATCAATTTTAATATCAAAACCACAACATTCATTTAAAAATCAGAAGGAAAATGATAAATAGAGAAAGATAAATTGATTCTCTAAGAGAATGAAAATCAGATAAAGATGAAATAACAAATTATAATCCACCATTATTCAGGGACTATTGATTCATTAGACTATCAGAAATCTGGTCTGTAAGTTCAGGGATACGCTTGTCAACTTTTAAAATTATTCAGGGACTATTTTGTCAATAAAAAAATTAAGTACTATTTTGTTAGTGTTAGAATCTTTCGAATACCAATTTGATATTTACCTCATTAGTATATATACAGATAAATACATTTTAATAAATATTTTTAAAAAAATAAGTGTAATCTTTTGTTTTAAAATAAATAAATATAAAGACCAAAATAATATTTAAGGCAAGTTACTCAAATAAAATAGTTACAAATCTATAATATCATATTACAACATTTTCAAACTAAAAAAACAATTGCAACTTTTACACATCTATATAAACTGTTACTAGTACTAGCAGTTTCTAGATCAACGTAAATCGTTACTGGTAGTCGCAGTTTACGTTCAAAATGGTACATACAGAAACCGCTATAGGCAGTAGCAATTTATGTAAGGTTTATGAAAAAATGTTGATATACGTAATCTATAGGAGATTCTAGTGGTTTACCTGAAGCTAATTTTTCTATATACAAGTGCAAAGTAACTGGGAAGAAGTAGAAATATTTAAAAATCCAATTAATGAAATATAAATTAAAATATTATCTTTGATAATTGAAGGTGAAAAAAGAGAATTTATTAAATAAATAAGAACTTTATTAGATGCAAATAAGGGGGTTAATGTGGATTGGATCATCAAAATTTCGATTTAATTCGCACTAAAATATAAATAAATATAATTTAAATTTTAAAATTTTTAAAATTTAAAAAGTAATTCAGTTTTTAAATAAATAAAATTTAAATTACAAAACTTTCAAAATTTTAAAAATCACTACCAAACTTGTAATATTCAGTATTGTCTATTTACATTTAATTTTTAGATTAAAAAAATAAATAATAAAACTTGCTATATGAGTACATATGAAAATTATTTATATAAATTTGAGAGATGATAATATTATTTTTAAGGGACATATGAAAATAAAGTATTTTTTTATTTAATTTGATCAAACTAACAAGAGGCATGACAAAAATAAGTGACATAAGTTTAATGTAATTGAAAAAAATCTCATTCACTAAACTCAACTAAAATTTTTAGTAACTCACGCACGCTTAATCTCATCTTACTTAACTTACTCTAACATCATTTAATTTTTACATTTATTAAATTAACACAATAAATTTTAATCACATACTTTATTTAATAAATTTAACCACTGATTTAACAAAACTCCTAACAAATGCTAAAGTCACAAATTAATATATAAAAATAAAATAACCATGCTAATAATAAATCTGATGATAACGACTGCAAGGTCTCTTTAAAGTGGTGGTGAAAGAGGCGAAAATGACGACAATGTGAATGGCAACAATGGCGAAAGATGCAGCGGGGACAACAGTAGCAGCAGAATCGACGACGACGTATAGTAACAGCTCCAGCGGGTGCTCCAAGTGGTGGTGACGACGACGAGCTCTCGATAGTGACGACGGTGACAATTCGACAACTTGGGAGAGAGAAGACCAGGAGAGAGAGAGAGAAATCATTCGCACAAGTAAGGGGAAAGGGTTTCGCGTTTAAATTTTAACCTAATTTTACCGTCAAATTTTTTCCAACGGTAAATCACCAAAACGACACGTTTCATTAAACTGTGATACCGACGGAATATACTGATGAAAAATTCGACGGTAATATTGGCGCCAGTGAGTTATATTTTCGCACCAATAATTACCATCAGTTTTAGCGATGAAAATTTTTTTTCGACGGTAATCTTTTATAGCAACGAATTTTTCCTTTTTTACGTCAGAAAATTAGACGATAAATTTATCGGTACAAGCTGACATTAAATCTGACGATATTTAACATTTTTTTTATAGTGCAATTACTAAAATGTCTTTTTTTTTTGCAGATTTTTGTTTATAAGTTTTTTCAATATGGTCTTCTTCAATATGATCTTTATACTATAATCTATGTTGGACTACTCGTTCTCTTTGTCTAGTCAATAAACAAAAAGCTAATTAAAAAAAAAAGTCATTCTTATTCCAAAATAATTTATATTATACGGTTCAATATATGATTTCTATTTAACGAGTAAAAAAAAGTAATAACAATAAAAAAAAGTAGTAATAATATATAGGAAAATGACAGATAGATTTCTGTTTTTTTAAATGTTTGACAAATACACTTAATGAATTTTAAATACAAAAAGTCTCTGACTTTAATAAATAGAGGACAATTTAATCTTTTCATTTATTTGTTTCTCATACACTAAACAGAATTGGCTGACGTGGTTGAAACGGTGTTCAGGTATCTGTTACGGTGTCATGCTGGAAAAGGAATAAAGTTCGAATGACAAATAGGTCCTTGTTGATGAAAACAACGGCATTTTGCAAATAAAGTTTGAAAGACAAATAGGTTCTTGAGAATTTAGTTCATTATGCTTCTATTATGTGAATTTAGTTTATAAAATTATGCTTGTATTTTAAAATCTAGTTAACTTGTTGTATTTTGCAATTTAGATTATTTGTATTAAAATTGCAGAAATTGGACTTGTTCTGTTTCTACTTTTTTTTTCTTAAATTGCATTAGTTCAATTTTCTCACATTAGTTAGCATCAGTTAGAATTAGTGTATTTGTGTATTATATTAGAATTTGTTAAATTACATTAGTTCAGTTTTCTCATACCAATAGCATTAGTTAGCATTAGTTCATTTATGCATCAAGAGTGCACCAGTTCACTTGTGCATCATTTATGTATTAAGTTTGCATTAGTGCATTCGTGTATTATATTAAAATTTGATAAATTGCATTAGTTCAATTTTCTCGTACCAGTGGCATTAGTTAGCGTTAGTTCATTTATGCATCAATAGTGCATTAGTTCACTTGTTCATTATTTGTGAATTAGAATTTGTTATATCAAAGTCCTATTTGTCCTTCGAACTTTATTTGCAAAACGACGTCGTTTTCATCAGCAAAGACCTATTTGTCATTCGAACTGTATTCCCTTTTTATGTGGCACCGTAACAGACATCTGGACATCGTTTCAACCGCGTCAGCCAGTTCTATTTAGTGTATAAGAGGCAAGTAGACCGAATGATTAAATTATTCTTTGTTTGTTAAAGTTATGGACTTTTTTGTATTTAAATTTTGTTAGAGATGTATTTATCAAAAATTTAAAAAGTCAGGACCTATTTATCTTTTTCCCTAATATATATGTAGTGCCTTTGTTACTATAAGGCAACAAAATTTTCTCACTATGGTATATTTTTAAGTGAGAAATTTCGGAGGCATTATATTAGATAAAAAATATTATTATATAAAGAAATAATTATATGTTAATGTCTCCGTATATTTATTATATGATCTTTATTATTTGACAGTTTAGTTGTTTTAATTACTTCTAAAATTTTCAATTGACACTGAAAAAAGAGTATAGAAATAGTTACAAAGACAATTCAAATTGGCCGAAAATGACGTATGAAGTGTAACGGTCAGTTGACATAAAAGTCTATAAATAAGTCTTAGACTAATATTGTAAAGAAGTTCTGCTCTTTAGGAGAGCACTTGGAAATCCAAAACGCTTTTAGCCCATTGACATCGCAGAATAAAAATTGAAAATTTTAAATAATTTCTCTAAATTCAAAGTTCAAACACTTGTAATGTATTTTTTTTAGTTTTTATTAATAAAATTTATCTACTTTTATATATTTTTCTCTTTTATGTTTATTTTTTCTTTGTCATCCTTTCTTTAATTTTTGTTTGTTTTAATTTCTACAATTTATTTTACCTATAATACCTCACATTTCTTTATTTTATTTGCTAATTTCATTCTTTTTAATTTCTATTGACATTACAATTGGAGTTTTTAATTTTGATATTGGATTTATAGAAGTGTTTTTCAATAAGGTGAATTTTATGATACTTATGATATGGTACCTAACTTTTGTCTAATTTACTTGATATGGTAAGTTTTGAATATTTAATAATTTTTTATTTTTATACTTTTAAAATTGAATATTAATTTTTAACCCACAAATATTTGTAGGCACCATAACAATCACCTTTCAATAATGTGGAAATTTGGTGTGTTTTTTTTGTATGGAGATTACAAATCTAACCTTTTAATTTGTGAAGTAACACAAAACCTATCCTCCGATTTGTGAAGTAACACAAATCCTATCCTCCGATTTGTGAACTTTAATTTTTTAAAATTTTTAAAATACAAAACCTACTTTTCGAGTTGTGACTATTTTCATACTAAATTAAAACACACCACTCATTCATAATCGAAAATAAGACAACAATAATTTTTATATAAAAAATTACATAAAAATACCCATATTTTTTTAACATATAATAAAATTCGAGTAAAATAATTACATTAGCTAATAATTTAGTATGAGTTTCTTTTTCTCAAGTTAAAAAAAGTGATAATATAATAACTCATGAATTAACTCAAGAAAAAAAATATATAGACAATAAAAATATTAAACAATATAAATAATAGATATATCGAATATTCATTTCACTAAGTGTACGGATGATTATTGGCTCAAATTTACTCTTATCAAACCGATGATAGGAGAGGCTCCAAGTAACATTTGTAATTTGACCTTTTTGAATACCATGGTCCTCTTCATGAATGAATTGCTATCTTTACCCTGCCCAGAAAAAAAAAAAAAAATTATTTTCTAAAAATAAGGAAAAGAAGAAATAAAACAAGAAATAGGAGCATGACAAGAACGTGGCATATGAGCAGAATCAGATTACTGAATTGAGTTTGAGAAAGTTAAGATATGGTCAGTGGATGAAGAAACACTTTAGAGTTAGAGACCTTCTACACTTCCATTGCAATGGTTTTGCACTCTTCTCTCTCACTCTCACTCTCTCTCTTCCCCTTTCTCAGTCCTAACAACAATAACATCCACCTTATCCTCAACAACAACCTTAATCAACACAAACACAAACACAAACGCAAACACTTGTCATGTTGTGCTCTGAAACCCACTTCCCAAACTGATACCTTCTTTAGAAGGGATTTTGTTCTCTTTGGCCTCACTTCACTCTCTCTAACATCCCCACTTTCTGGTATTCTCTCTCTCTCTCTCTCTCTCTCTCTCTCTCTCTCTCTGACGCTTGTTCTTACTTTGCAGTGACACTTGCTGAAGAAGAACCGAAAATGGCTTCCTTTGAAGATGAATTAAATGCCTATTCTTATCTCTACCCGGTTGAGTTGCCATCTAAGAAATTTGTCTTCAAATGGTAGTTACTGTTCATGAAATTTGATTTGATTTGTACTAATTACTTATATGCCTCACAATCCATAATACTTATAATAAATTAAAATTAAGTGATAACAAAATTGTTTGTCTTTTATAGTAGTTACTGGATAGTGGATAGTACAAAAGTAAATGTAGTTTGTGTTAATACTTAACTGCTCTATTTAGTTAATTATGTATAGATGTTAGTTAAATATATGTTTATAACTGTATATAACTCAATGTTTTATTGATTCATCTTCAATCTTATTAAAAAAATCCTAATCATTTTATATATATTATTTAGTGAAAGTGACTCTATGGGACTAAGCATTTGGTGCTGTGCTACTGCATTTAACAGAACTATAATTAGTTTAATTCCTCTAAATCCAATTCCTGTCTGGAAATTTTTTCTTCACTATTAAGAGGAATTTTCAAATTGTAGGAAGCTAACTCTTTTCATTTATTTAAAGGGTAGAATCACGAAAGCCCGAGCGATACTCTTCAGCTGCGCCACTTTCTCGTAAGTTCCATTCTTTCCCTTAGCATCATTGCAAAGGTTTATCTTATCAAATAGCTTAAGATTTGAGGCCAGGTTCTGTTTCCATTCAAATCTCGTGTGTTCTTGAGCAGAGCAATACTACATGGTTAGCAAATATTATCATTTTTTGCCAGCACTTGACCAGTAATAATTTGCATCCATATTTAGAGGGGTTTTACTCACAAGAAATATATAGTTTGCACTTATATTTACAGAGTTTTGAACACATTGAATCAATATAATTTGCACCCAGATTTTTTCAGAGTTTGTACACATGAATTAGTAAAATTTATTTGTTAAAGATAATTTAGTGTTTGTGCCGGTCAAATAATGACAAAAAATACTAAAAATTGCTGGCCGCCAAGAGTTTTGCTTCTTGAGCTTGTTGTGCATCAAAGTAACCAAACCATTTGGTTGCTTTATGATTTCCTTTTTCTGATAAAATATTGCTCTGCTAATTCTGTACAGCTGATGCTCGCCTGCGCATTGTATCGGAACGTGTTGATATTATTGATAATCTTATCATCTCTGTCACGGTATTTTCAGAACCTCACAGTTGGAACATGGACTATTATTAGTTATCTATTGATTTTTTCTTTTTTGGTATTAAATCAGATAGGTCCCCCAAATTCGAGCATTATAAAAACAACGGATAAGAGTAAATGGACTGCAAGAGAGGTTGCTGATTCGGTTTTATCTGACAAATCTGCACTGGTAACATGTCACTCATTTATAAATTATGTCTACCTTATTCTTAATTCATATTTGACTGAATATGAATAAGAATCCTATGATTTTAAACCAATAGCTTTTGGATTGTCATATTTACCATGTCTCATATGTTGAAACCAATATGAATTCTCTAATGGATGATTTGAGCACTGAACATGGCCTTTTAAACTTTATTGTCTAGGCATGAGTAACATTTATTTAACTATGTTAATTACAAAATTGCTTTGCTTGTCATCCATATTGAAATATGTCAAATTTATAACTATATGATTGTAACAATTTGCAGCGAGTTACCTCTAGTCAGCGCTTAGCTGAGAGTTCAGTTCTTGATACGCATTCCGGGGAAGTAAGTTTTAGGAATAATATTTATTTCTTAATTCTCTCTCATATTTGATGGGTGTTAAAGAAATCATAGTCTGATGTAATATCAAATGTATATGATGGGAGAACCATCAAATTGGTCCCTAAAAGCTTAAAATGTTGACAATTTAGCCCCTAAAAGAATATTATAATTCTTCAAGGTACCCCAATAACTAATGTGTTGACAAAGTAGTCCCTGCAACATTTTTATTAAAAAATGACAAATCCCATTCAAATAACAGATTCACCATTACACTGCCATAAACTATTAAAATATCTTTTAGGGACTGATTTGTCGGTGTTTGATTGTTTAGGGCTATATCGATGGCTCTCCGGCTCTCCCTATATTTGTATAAATAGATATCAAAATGTAATTGTTTGTCAATGACAATGAATACTCTAAATATAAGACATAGTACTCAACATCTACATTTTTAAGTTCAAGTTTACTCATAGTGGAGCATATCTACACTCTCTTTGCAGATTGATGGAGAGCCTTATTGGTATTATGAATACCTTGTTCGCAAATCACCAATAAAAGTTGTAAGTATTTTGTTTTGGCCCTCAAGGAATGATGTGATGTACTGATGTCTGTAATGGCTTACCTTTGCCTGGCAAATTGTGATTGCAGACACCGGATTCAAGTGTCTTTCGCCATTATCTTGCTTCAACAGCTGAAAGAGATGGTATATCCTCTCATTTTTACTACTTGTATTTTAAACTTGCTTAGTTAGATTATTTCTACTTGTGATTCGATACGAGACTGTTCTGTCATGGTTTAATACTTCAGAAATTCTCGAGTTATATTTTCTTTTCATCATTTCATTTTAGCAATTCTCTTCTGATATTGCGAAGCGAATGATTGCAGGTTATTTCTATTCTATCAGTGCTTCAACTCTTAGCCCACAGTGGGAAAAGGTACTCCACTCTCTCTTATGGTGTTTACATTTGAACAATTATGAATGAAGTTAAGCACTTCTAGAATGATATAATTAAATCCTAGTTAGCAAAGGAAATTCTTGTAGCCGATTTGGATGACAATAATAGTAAGTGTGAAAGTAGCTACTTTTGCTATTGTGAAGTTACATAATTTCATAAACATCTTTATACTGATAGTGCATACAAATTAAACTTCTATTTATTTATCTATTTTCTCTAAAAAGTTCATGAATGAATTAAAGGATTAGAAGATGTGTGTGCAATCAACCGTGCTACGTGCACACCAAAAATAGCCACTAAATTAGCTATAGGTGTAAAATAAATGTTAAAATACACGTTGAAAATGAATTAAACAAAATATGTACTTATATATTCAAATGCATGGTGACTGATTTGGTGGTTGCTTTTTTATGTGCACATAGTATTTCTGGTGTACCAAAAATTTCCTCATGGGTTACAAGGTCGTACGTGGAAACCATATTTTCTTTGATGTACCAGAAATATTTTGTCTTAGCGCTACCATATGATGATGTGCCATTATATTTGCTTTATCTTTTAGGAATAAATATTCCTTATTATTTTGTTTTTGTTTTCTATCCCTTTTAGGGGCAGGCTCTAACTAATGTTGACAATACTTTTGGTGTAGATGGGGCCTTTCCTTGAAAAATCAGTGAGCTCGTTCCGCCTTCTAAAGCCAACCGAAAATTATGTTCCTCCTTATAAAGATCCTTGGAGATTTTGGTGAATAGAAGAAAAAAAAAAGAGATCAATTTTGTTGTATTCTTGTATTGATTCTTTTGGGATATAATTTATGCAAGGAAGTTGAAATCGCATATTGTATTCTTTTGGGTTCGCTGAAAAAGGAAACAGAAATTATCAAAAATGGAGTTATGTATGTAATCACGCAACAATTCCTTTCGTAACATTGAATTTGTACAAAAACTAACGATGGATGGAATTGCTGGGCAAAAGAATAACATACATTTACAATACTATAAATTCCTCCTTAAATATTCGGAAGCTGTAATCTCAGTTACCAGGGATCAATTAATGATATTAATCTAATACATTTTGAATTAGAAGATAACCTTTACAGAAGCCTCCACTGCGTAATAATCATCACAAATCACAACGATATTATAGTAAATGGATAACATGCAATGCCCAATAGTTCTTAACCTTCCCAAAATATGACAATAAATACAAGATTTGACAAACTTGTTGGGAGCTAAACTCTTTAGGAACGAATATATATATTCAAAGAAAGAAATATTAATGGGATACAAAAGGCTCATCACCAGTAATAAGGCCGTCACTTGTGTCCTTGTTTTCATTTCTGTGTCATTGGAATGACTATGCCACAAAAAATAAGAAAACCATGAGGAAAAATATTAATACAAAGAAAATCTTGATCATCAGCCACCTATTAGAAGATATGCTGTTCAGATACTTCAACAGAGCCCCTTGTGCACCTTCTACGTTTGCCAATGTATCGTCCATGTTCTCATCAATTCTGAAAATTGAAACACACACATCATTACACCCCCCAAAAAAAAAGTAAAAGGAGTACCTCTATCAACCCAACAAATGTCTTAATTGCACAAAATGAAAACGAAAATGGAAATAAGGACAAGTTAATTCAACTAGTTAGCAATCAAGGTCCAAGAGATGCAACTGTTTCCAGCCAAATTACTATTTTGAAATGTTTGTAAGGGTGTCAAACTACAAAGTTCAAAAGAAACTAATGACAGGGCTAAGGGCTAAGCCAATGTAAACTCAACTTCAATTAATGATGAAAACTCAAACGTTAACTCATAGCTAATGACACATATATCAATCAGGATTAGCACTTAAACCAGCTAATAGCATCAAATCAATCCTCATATGGCAAAGTATTGATTCATCCACAATGTCCTAAGCCAATTTTTATTTGAATTCCGGCATATCTCAAAGCATACCCAAAAATAAAATTAAAAAAAATTCAAGAAACCATGAAAATAATTTCATATAGTCATTGCGGGAGGGGAATGAATTGGAGAATAGTCATTAGCATGAAAACTTTCATTAATATTATTTAACCTGTCCCCACTCTCAACAAAAGACTATTAAGTAATTTCAACTGACCATATACCAGAACCAAGAGGAAACAATTTTGCTCTAAGAATATTATTACATATTTAAAGGAACTAATAGGATCAGTGAAGTGACTAAAGCAAAACAAGAAAAGCCAAAGTGTGGGTTTAGTGCATGTGATGCAACTCCTCTTGGTGTCATAATGCATAGGAACAGAAACTTTTCAAGTACAATACAAGGACACCATAGCTGTTCATAATTTTACCAATAACACCATATGTTCACTTTTTCATCAGCAGTTTTCCCTTTACACTTACTATTGCACTATAGGGAGATTATATTCTAACAAGTAATTTCACCACACTATAAGCAAAAAGATGATAAATTTTAACAGCATTTGGCATCCACAACCTTATGACAACATGCAGTAAACAACCCAATCATACAAGGAACCATATATCCTCCATACACCAAACACACTAGTGTTCTATTGTTCATACTACCGCAGCTAAGTTCTTATCCAATTATTCTGCTCAGTAAGCAGCAAAACAAAAAATTAAAATAGGATGCGCACATAAGGCCTACAACCAGAAGCCAATGCAAAAAATTGCTACACATAATACAAGTTTATATTGATGCAAAGACAAAACACAATCCACAATCAATTTTAGCAATAAAGGCTCTATTGATGACAGAACTGTTGACAAATAAATAAAGCTTAAATCTAATAATAACATACATCTTCTATCGTATTAGAAAAAAATAATAAAGTGCCATAAGAATGTAAGCACATAGTACACCAGTGAGACATATAGAACCTGATAGCAAGCTCTCCTTGTTGGGAAACGAGAGTTGCTAATTGATTAAAAATATTGCTGAGTTCATGAATGGTGGATTCAACATTATGAAGAGCTTCAGCTCTGCTTTGCATGTAACTGTCTTGCAATGGAACCATCTGCTGCTGTTGTTGTTGCTGTTGCTGTAGCAATGGCTGACTCTCCCCATCTGCCTGCTTCCTGTGGATTTAAAGGCCACAAAAGAAAATAAGGTTTGAGGCTAGAGTTCAAGATATAATTTGACCAAAACCTAGAAAAACCTTTAACATCTCTACATCTATATCTATATCTATATATATAATATATAATGGGAATACGAGAAGAGTTGGTGTTTGACTTTTTTTTTTCCTCTAAAATACCCTTCATTATATATAACGTATAAAAAATACTTTTTATTTGTTATATCAGAGACTTGAATCCAAAACCTTTTGATTAAGTTATAAACAATTCACCATCTCAACTAATCCCATTTTTATTACTTTTATATACATTTAATAAATAAATAAATAAATGAGTGAATCAATAGGAACGTTAGTGCCTATTGATACACTAGTTGAAGCATAAGAAGTTTTCATTGTTGAATACAAAAGGACCCAAATCTTCCCTCGTAACTAGAGCTTTCCCTTTGGGTCTTGTAAGGCAAGTTTCATGGACCTGATCAAGCATTTCCATCTTAGTCAGACCAGCCAATCCCCAACAGAGGAAAATGATTTCAATGACATAACAAGTTTTTTAAGTGCTTTCTTATTTGATCTTTTTCACTCAACAATTTCTCCTGGACAGGCCAAGTTAAAGTAGTAAACTAGTACCACAATTTTACCAGGCAGGAACAGTCCAGTCCAAAAAGTTAATGTCTTAGGGCTACTGTCTTGACACGCCTTACTTGTAAGTTGTAACAAAGGAAAAAATGAAGAGAATTGACTAATCAGGTAAAGATATGCAATGAGGAAAAAATAACACAGCAAAAGGACAATGACAGAGTTCTTAAATTCAGTATCTGAAATTAACCTCGGTACAGTGGTTGCTAGACAATGCAGCAAAAGTTAGGTTACACTTCAATAATAATAATTCAAGTAAACCAAATAAATGAAGGATACACAACTACAAGCATGCTCCATTCTGCTTAAAGACTAAGTTTACTTAGAGTCACTACTTTGTTGGAAGAAAAGTTATGCGCTTAATACTATTATAAAGCACATTGTGGAAAATAATGTGATGATTAATGAACACAGAGCAAATGAAGTTATCTTACAAACCATTTGTACTAGGATTTAAAAATAAAAAAATCATTAAAGCAAGAAACAACAAACTCGTGTTTGATTATAATCTAAAAACCAACAATAGAAGAAGTAAAGTAGAGCACAACTTACTTAGGAAACAACTCAGATGAAGATGAAGACCCACTAGCCCATGGAGGTGCGGGGGCATTAGAAGCACTAGCAGCCGTCCTTGTAGCTAATGGCCGTTGACGGACAAAAGGATTAGCAGCATCCTTAGAACCAGAGGCCGAAAACAATTGTCTCCTATTCTCATGTACTTTCAAGTTCTTCACGAAAACAGAAACACAGCTTCAGTCATCAGCCATAAAATATAAACAAGAGTAAATTACACCAACTTTTCCTTAACTTAGATGATATCACACACGACAACTCTCCAATTTGTCATGCCTAAGCTAAAGTTTCAAGGGTAAGGAGTGTCATTAGAGTTTCCATGTGATGCTCAGCATCACAAATTGGGAGTGTAGCATTGCCTAGATCTTACAGGTAGCTAGTGTATATATTTTGAAAATGGCGTAGCTTTCGTGTGCAATTATAATACCATCTGACGTGGTAAGTGTAACTTACCACATAAACTGACAGAATCACATCAATATAGTAAAGCTGCAATACAGTACCTCGGTTCTCATGGTGAGAACTTCTTTGAACTCCTTGGTGGTGCTCATCAAACGGGTCTTGAGGTCATCTACAACCGTAGTTGAATGGCTGGTAGTGTCGGCAGAAACGTTCCCGCTCTCATTCCTCGAGTTGCATAGCAACTGAAGATCCACAACTGCAGAGTTCAACGCAGTAATGTCTTGCTTGATTACACTCGTAAGCTCTTGGATTTCCATTGTAGGGTCATCAAAAACCGAAGTCCTCTTCGCCACTACAAAATTTTAAAAAATAAACAAAAGAACACAAATCTCTAATCTCTAACCTCTTAAGCTCTAAACTAACAATTGCATAAAAAAAAAAAAGACAGAATGCAGAGAAAATTGAGGAACCAATAATCGAGATTGTTACGGAAATTGCTTACACTTGGCGAGCTTGGCGAGCTTCTGAGAGGTTTGGTGGATCCCATAGCCAATCTTGGAAGCCCTTCGATTGAACTCGGACTGAATTGCGATTGCGGATCGCTGTTCATCCGATCTGGAAGAAGAAGAAGCAGCAGATGAAGAGGAAGTGGTTGTGGGTCCGTTTGAGGAAGAAGATTTCTTCAACCTCTCGGCGATGGTATGGAATTCGTGCGTGCGATCCCGAATCGACGAGTGCGCGTGCATCTTCTTCGAGATCTGTGGAATGCGAGGGGAGAAAAATAGATCAAGAAAACCCTAGATCTAATTTCGTTACTGAATTGGGAATCGGAATTGGAATTGCTGCTGTGAATAGATGAATTGGAATTGAAGGTAGGAGAAAAAGCTAGCTATGTCGTAACGAAATGCGAAATTGGGAATGATTGCATGTTATTACAGTTGATTATTGAACATTGATGAACCCGCTTTCAGCAAATAAAATCTCAACTTATCCATCACTGGTGGATTTATGAATCCACATTTAAGGGTCTCTTTGTAAGAGCTCGATAATAATCCATTTATTTTGGAGTCATATTTCGATTTACAGGAATATTTGGTAAAATATTAACTAAAATTTGTCAAAATTTATTATTTTTTATTTTATTTAATATATTATATAATAAATAAGTATTAAATAAAATAAATTCTGATTATTAGATTTTTTTATATAAATAAAATAAAAGGTAATTTATCAAAATAAATAAAATGGCTTGTAATATTATCAGAATATACATTTTGAAAAATGGATACCAAAATGCATTTTTTGCATAAACTATATAAACTGCGATAGAAACCTATGATTTACAAATGAACATAAACTGCTACACCTTCACAGCGGGTTATGTTAATATGCAAAATGGCTAAAATTCGCTCAATTGAACATTTTTTCAACCTAAACCTTCAACTTTATTATAGTTTTCACCAGCTTCAACTCCAGTGCTTCACCCATATCTAACATCTCATTGCCCTGAAACTCGACGACCAAGGTGTGGTTTGTACTTTTTTATATTAATAAGATAAAATGATTATTTCTTTAAATACAAAATGTGATTGCACATTATTTTAGTCATGGTGCCTGCGAATTAGAGATTGAAATCATTTTTTTATATCTATCCATTGACACCTGCAAAATGGGACGGCTACAAAATAGAACAACGGCCATTTTTCTACCGTCGCAGACGAAATGACTTCTATTAAAATATTAGGATGGATAAAGAATGATCATATTGAATCTTCTTATTTAAACAATAATAAGCTTAGATGTTTCACAAAAAAAAAAAGAGGTTATTAAGAACAAGTTTAAGATATTTTTTAAAAATAATTTTTATTTTCAATTTTTTACATTAATTTTTTTTAAAGATACCTTATTTCTAAATGTTGAAAATAATAAAATATGTTTAGCTGGTCTATTTTTAAAATGTATTTATTAATATTTTAAAATATAAAATTATATTTTTATTAAATGTACACTTTGAGTTATTTAATTTTTTATTAAGTTAACAATTTATTTTTATATAATATCAAACATGAGATATATTTGTTGAATTTATAGTCAATTTAGTTCCAAAATTTAGGATTGATCAAGTATATTTGTTAAATTTTTTTATTTAGTATTGAATACGTACTACCAGAATTAAAAGAGTTATGGTGAATAATAGATTAACTTACTAATCTTATTTTTTAATGGGTGATCTATATAAATACAATTAATTATTTTAAGATTGTAATTTATTTCATATTTAATATTATATAAAAATAAATTATTCTTAAACTTGAAGGTCAGGAGCATCATTGAGATTCCTTTGATCAAATGGCGGAGAATTTAGCCAATGAAATGAGTCAATAGTTAGAGAAGGCATAGTTTGAACAAAAAATAAAAACAAAAATAAATAAATAAACACAACATCTCATGCCCAAAAAAACTAATCTTTTGATAAAATTGAAACAAAATAATCAAAAGGTCGCTGAAAAAATCAACAATATATATATATAAGAGAAAGCGTACTTGAGAATTGTGGAGCATGATGGGAGAATCAAGTAATGTAGTGGAACTAATGCCAAGGTATAGTGATGCATGGTGATGAAGAGCAAGAAGATGGAGATGTAGAAGCGAAAAAGGTCGCGGTTTATGCATATTCTCAACTCATACACAAACCGCGATACTCCTACTGCGGATTATGTGCATTTGGGCTTTGAACGTAATTCGTGAGACCCCTATAGCGGTTTATGTTCATTTGTAAACCGTGGGTCCCTATCGCAGATTACATAGTTTATGAAAAAAAATAAATTTTGGTATCCATTTTGCAAAATGTGTAATCTGGTAAAATTGGAATCCTATATATTTATTTTGGTAAATTGTCCTAAAATAAATATTGTAATTATGAATATATGTTAATTTCAGGGTATTACGGATTTAGGGTAAGTGACTTATCTCGTTTATAGTGTAAAAGAAATAAGTTTGGCCATATTTCATTTATAATGTAAACAAGATAAGGTACGAACACGTGGCAACGTATTATGTTTACAAATGTGGTACGTAAGAAATAGTTGTTTATTCATATCTCCTTTACATTGTAAACGAGATACGTGAGAGTAAAAAATGTATACACAATAAACGAGATAGAATAGGACAAAAATTAACTCCGTATAAAAGGATCATGAAACTGTTGGTATTCTTCAAAATTCTCTCAATTATTCTTTCTCTTTCGTTTTTCTTTGAAAAACTTAGCAAAAATGTTTAGTGGCAGTGGTTTCTTTGTTGCGATAGTGTATCGCAACTGTTAGATAAACAGTGACTGCGGAGTTATATTTGAATGTGAGAGTCTTGCACTATTTCGAACTCGAATAGCAAATTCGTTGTCCGAGTTAAAGAGTATATTGACGCACGTCGGCGGTGGTGAGAGAAAAGAGGTTGGTAGAATTGGGAATAGGATGCTAGCACTGATGGAGAATGGTGTATTTCAGGTTCGTCTATTCTTGTTCAATGACGATGAGCATGTGTGCCTAATGTTTGACGTGCACGGCAAAATTATGGTTGAACAAGTGATGGAGCTTTCTGTGGAGGTTCGTGATGTTGATGGTGGTGGTGCTAGCAGCTCAAATTTTATACCGAATGACCCTCTGCTCGCACCACCACCGTTACACTGTGCTAGTCCAGTGTAGGACATGGACGTCGAGGATGAGAAATCCGACGAAGAGTACATTGCCGATAGCCATGAAAGTGGTCCTCTCACGATGATGATGACGATGAGTTCATACTTGAGACTCCTATTGGTGGATCAATTCGATACCTTTTGCCTTATTTGCATCTAATTCTAGAGTTATCATCTATACCTAGCCACTACCATGCATTGGATTTGGATGCGATGCACGAGAAAATTCTGTATTCAAATATGGGGTCCAACGGTGGTGCTATTGGTGGTGCAGATGGTGGTGGCCCCAATGGTGGTGCTGGTGCTAGTGTTGGTGAGGGGAGTCGTCCGCATCCTCAGGTATGTCGCCGACATCCTCCTGCCGGGTATACTCTACCTCCTTTTCAGACTCAATGTCCAGCCTCTCCCTGCGGAGTCTGACATGCTCTCATCGAGGCACTGCACCTCCTCCAGGGTCCCTCCCACCCCTCTCCCTCTGGGCAGGTCTAACGAGTATCTAGTCGCACCTCTTGGCACGCCTACGGCGATCAGGTACATTTTGTAGAAGGTGGAGGACATCCCTGGGCTGATTAGGTGTAGGTTATACGTCATCAGGAAGGGTCGAAAGTATGGGGTCATCAAACAGATCCTCCCCGATAGATGTCTGACCCGGTAGGCCTGCTGGTACCAGACCCAATACTCCTGTGTCGGCTTGTCATCAGCAATAGGCTGAATGGAGATCATGTAGCCCTCTTCAAAATGGGCTCTGAAACTATCATACCACTCTGGTCACATCACCCTACCACCGTTATTCTCCCGTCATTCACACATTCACCGCTGCCCATTTCTCTTATCCCGCGCGCCCCCTTTTTTTATTGTGGTTTTTGTTCCTATTTTTTTTTTCTTTCAGAGATCTAGATCTGAGATCCAGATCTAGATCGATAATAATTTTTTGTAGTTGTTCTCTTTCGTTTGTGGTGCATTGGACAATTGGTTCCTTTTATGGTGTTTTGGAAATGGTATCATATGATGCGTTTGGTTAGTGTCTTTAAGACACATAGACGCATACACAAATACACAAAATGTCTGACCCGGTAGGCCTGCTGGTACCAGACTCAATACTCCTGCGTCGGCTTGTCGTCAGCAGTAGGCTGAATGGAGATCATGTAGCCCTCTTCAAAATGGGCTCTGAAACTATCATACCACTCTGGTCACATCACCCTACCACCGTTATTCTCCCGTCATTCACACCTTCACCGCTACCCATTTCTCTTATCCCGCGCGCCCCCTTTTTTATTGTGGTTTTTGTTCCTATTTTTTTGTTTTTTCTTTCAGAGATCTAGATCTGAGATCCAGATCTAGATCTATAATAATTTTTTATAGTTGTTCTCTTTCGTTTGTGGTGCATTGGACAATTGGTTCCCTTTTATGGTGTTTTGGAAATGGTATCATATGATGCGTTTGGTTAGTGTCTTTAAGACACATAGACGCATACACAATACACAAAAATACATAGACATAAAGATACACAAATTTTGTAATGTATTTGGTAATAATGTTCAATCACACATGTATAAACTAAATGTCAATTTTATCCTCTTTAATAAACTTCATCATTGCCACAATCAGTCAATGATAAAAATTGGTAATTTAAAAAATAATTAGGAATAAAAAGGTCAAATTTGGTATCTTAGACATTGTGTCTCTATGTCTCAGTTTTAAGGAGGAACCTAAATACATGTATTTTGTGTGTATCTGTGTACCACTTTATCCATTCAAATCTGTGTCTCAACAAACAAATGATGGATATGTACCACCGTGTCTAACAATTAGTGTCCATATCTCAAAAAACAAACACAACCATAAGTATCAGATGAAGATACAACAAAGGAAACTTCTCGTCCATGGAAATATTTTCAGGTTCAGAAAGCTTTTGGATCTTTTGGAGAAGAAAAGAGGATATTTTTCTGTGTTGTAGCACTTCCTGTATAGTTTTAGAAACAATAGAGATTGTAATCTATCTTTATTTCTATCTTATAAGATTTGTTATAATCGAACATCGTGCCTCCTTTCAGACCATAGTTCAATATAGAGCTTATCTATTTTCTTTCTTAGTTTTAGATTTTATGTGTTTTTTTTTTTAATTTATAAGTGCTAGTCGGTTATTTCCTTGAACGAAAGTTTTTTTCCTATCAAAAAAAAAGAAAAAAAGAATCCTCACCAATTAAGTCTAAAATTAAAATATATTCAATCCAACATAAAGCGGTACACACTCTCTCTCTCCCTCTAGAGATGAGCAAAACAAACAAGTAAAGCGGTTTAAGGGTCGTTGCCTCAATCTTGGCAAAGGTGGTCATCCCTTCCTCCCTCCTCTTTAAGATCCATTTCCCTTCTTTCTGCTCTTTTTCAAACCTTTCCTATTTTTTTTCTTTCTTTTCTCTACTCTTCCTTCATTGGTTTTCCTTAATTTTCACCAGTTTTTTTTCTCCTTTTCTCTTATTCCCTGCTCTCTTAGTTTATTCTACATTTTCTATTCTTTCTTTCATTGCACCTATTTTTGTATTAGTTTCTATTTTCTCTTCTTTTTTTTTTCAAATTCTTTTCAGGATTTAAATCTCAATAATTCTCTCGTGGATTTTTCCCTTTTGTAGTGTAATATATCTTTTTATGGTGTCATAGTTCTCTTTTATGAATGTTTTGGATTTGGCTATGTAGGTGTTTTAAATCTGGGAGAAAATTGTCACGAGAAAAATTTTTTGTTCATAAAAAATTTTACAGATCAGGAAAGTGCTCAAATGTACTCCTTGGAGGAGAAAGAAAAGTGTCCTATTATGTTGGAGCATATCTATGTAAATTTAGAAATAACAAAGACTTAATTCTATCTTTATTTTTTATTGTTAAAATTATTTGTAGTCAAATATTGTGCCTCGTCTCGGATTATAGTTTAACATAAAAGATATTTGTCTTATTTTTTAGTTGTAGAACTAATGTATTTGTTGTTACCTGTAAATGTCATTTGGAGACTCCTATGAATGAAATTAACTTTTTTGTCAAAAGAAGAAGGTAGAGAAGAGATAAACTAAAATCTTCAAACAAGAGTATTTATTTTTGGGCCCAAAAAAAAATGTTAGGATTCTCTTCCACAATAAACAATTTGGCTTTTTCAAACTAATTAAAGAGTTAAGAAAAATTCACTAAATAATTTGTAAAGATTCGAATCATTCTGTATTTTTTTATAGATAAAGTGTATTTTTTGTTTTTAAATTTTATTAAACATTTCAAAATACCTATAAATTTTATTTTGTTTTAATTTTATCCAAAAAAAATTGATTTGTATAGATTGTATCCCTCGTAACTAAATTTTAAGAAGCTTAGGATCAATCCAGCTATAATGCTTGACAACTAGGAGTTAGTGACAGAATTTTGTATCTGACTTGCTTGTGTTATGTAACGACCCAACTTCAAACCTGTCATGACTAAGACTAACAGCTAGGTGCTACTATTTAGTTGACTTTAGGGACTTTAGACCATATATTAAGTATATATATATGAGCTTGTAGTGCTAGTCGAGAATCACGTATCTAGTCGAGCATGTTGAAATAATTGTAAGCTAAACAGATAATACAAGGAATAAATAAGCATAGCAAAACATAATCACATCATACATGAAACGCACATAAGCTTAGTTTATTACATAACCCAAGTTCATACCTAACTGCTTATCATTATATGTACATACTACGTTATTTATACTTACAGGTCCCGATTCACAAGAGCCACTATAATTTGGGACCCGTTCTACTTATTAAATATATATATAAAAAATTAGCCCTTTAAAATATCTATCCAGAGTGAGAGAAAGGACCACTACTATTATGACTACTATTACTACTACTACTACTGCTGTTGCTGATACTGGATATCCAGAAGCTGTTGACACATTTTGCTGAAATGAGAGAATCACTTTGACATGCCTATGATGTTGCTGCTGCTTGCATCCTTCGTGGAGTCCTCCTCTCCGGTCTCGAAAGAACTAGAATACAGGTCCGCCGTCATCTGATCCCTCCATGCATCTAAGCTATACTATGATGAAGGTGCGGACCCAAAGCTCTCGGGAACTCCTGGCCTATGGAACCCTGGCTCGGCTGCAGGGGGTGGTGGTGGAGCATTGGTCATCGGTATATCGAGGACCACTTGATCCTCATCAGGGTTGAACCATGGTGGGTACTCGAGTATACCAACGATCGGGGACTCCGGTATCGGCTCTGCCACGTTCAAAGGGTAAGGCAAAAAAGGATAGTGGTCTCTGCCAGGGTGAAGCTCGGATAACAGTGTGTCACAGGGCATGTCAGAGTCAAACTCTTGGCTGAGCAGAGGGTGAGAGAAAGGACGGTCTGGAAGAAAGTAAGTGCATGTACGTAGACTACTCCAAAACACCGCGCTCCCCGTCGCGAGGTCCACGTAGCTGCCGTACGCTAGGCACTCAAAGAAGATCATGCCGGTCCGTATCTGTGGATGTTGGGAAAAATTGGTGAGAACCTAAGGTTTCCAACAGGGTACTATATGAAAAACCGAAAGAGTCTGCAACCTAAGTCTAATCGTTTACAAGGTCACAATAGTAATCAATCATACAAACAAATGCAATCACAAGTATATAACAGTATAACAATCATATATACAAGTAAATAGTCACAAGTAGAGAAATGCAGCAATCAAGTATGTTGCATGTATGGTCTTACGCAGGTCATGAGCTCATGCATCGGTTGAGTATCCGCAACCCGATGTTACCCAACCCAAGTCCGGATATGGCTACTCCACTGGGTCAGTCGCGCACAGATTCCCGAAATACAATCGCGGCACTAATAAAATAGTGGCCCAAAAATACAAGGTGCTCCCAGTGAGTAACAATCCATATGGCGGGCGTCCCCATGTTCATATAGTCTCTAGTCAGGCGGGATGGAAGTCCGCTCTGCCAGGTACCTCGAGCACCTTGAGGTTTACA
This sequence comes from Arachis duranensis, assembly GCF_000817695.3. Taxonomy (NCBI): domain Eukaryota; kingdom Viridiplantae; phylum Streptophyta; class Magnoliopsida; order Fabales; family Fabaceae; genus Arachis; species Arachis duranensis. Next base: position 44,682,353 of record NC_029779.3, on the reverse strand, counting down.
GTTTTCTTTTTTCGTGGCATATCTCAACAAAACTTTATCTTTAACGGACTTCTCTACCCTTATTTTATAAAAATTTGTGCCCGGTCTTTTTTTTTTAAATATCTCAACCTTGTCACATTTTACCAACATTTTTTACTTAACTTCTCTTTTGACCATTTTCTTTCGGTTTTTAATGACACTTTTTCTACTAATGTTATTATTTTACTATTATACCCACATATTTTTCTTACAAGACCTTTTAATCTTCATTAAGTTAATTAATTATTTTTAATTTTGTGCTTTATGCCTAAAAATTTTATTTTTGCACCTAAGTACTCTAGTTTTACCGTTTAACCTTGTTTAGTGTCAAAATTTTACCGGATTAATCCTAATAGTTTTCTATGACCAAATTACTCTTAATATTTTATTAAATGCCAATTTTTACCACTAGAGACCAAGAAACTAATATACCCTTTATTAATTTATTTACTTGCTCTAATTACTGTTTTTTTACCGTTTTACTTTTAACTTTTACTAAAATTTTATTTAAGCCTAAAATTTTATTTTAAATATAATTTTGACCCAAATAATTTATATAATTATTATTTTATCCATAAACCTATTAAATTAAGAATTTTACTTATATCTTATTTATATTATATTTTTACCCTTTTTTTTATCCGAAATGATTAGAACACCCGTTTTAATTTTTACTTGTTCTATAGGATTAAAACTATTTTTTTTCACTTCTTTTTAACTCTTTTTCACCATAATTTTCGTGCTCTCAGTGGCTGAATTTTTCAGAGGTGTAGTTTTATATTTTTCCCTACTTTTAGTGACGTTTAAGGTTTGTAATTTAAACTCCAAGTGCTTCCATGTTTTTTGCTGTTACCACACAAAATCTAGAGGTAATTATACTGCATATTACACATATTTATCAAGTCAAAATAGAGGTAACTCATAGAATTTTTAGATTTTCAAAACAAGTACAAATTCACCACAAAGTGGCTCATATGAACACTGAAAATAAGCACAGAAATATTCTAACTAATGTTAACCCTTAGCTCTTATTTAATTCACTTCTTAGACCTTTCACACACTAGAAAATGTGCACACAAAGATAAAGACACGACTGTGGTATTGCAGTTTCATTTTTGGCCAAAAAGTGTCACAAAAACGGTGAAATTCAACTACTTTGAGCTCGAATTTCTCTAGCTCATTAGGCGTGATTCAAATGGGCTTCAAGAGGAGTTTTTTATACATGAGAGAGAGAAAGAATTTATCATGACCACTATTGAAAAAAACAGAAAAGGAAGGACAAGGAACAATAGCTTATCTTACCAAAATTTCAATATAGACACAAGAATTAGCGAAAATAGACAAGGATTTGTATTTATATGGCTCGAGTCCTTGAAGAACAATGTAAGAACAGTGAGAAAAAGGGGTGAAAACGCATGTAATAGGTGCAGAAGTTCCACTTTTTCTTCTCTTTCACTCACGATTTTTATATCTCTCTTTGTGGTAAAATATTGTTAAATTTTTACTTGATAATTATCTTAAACAAAATGTTGAAGTCTAACTTAATTAATATAGTAAAAGAGTGCTGGAAAAATAAAAATTAGAGAAGAATGGGTTGAGAATAAGAGAGAAAGAGCATGATTCCGAGAAAACACAGTCAGCTTCATAATGACGTGTTTATCCGCAATTAACGCAGTTAATTACTCATAGTTAAAAACATAGCAAAGAGGGATAAGAGACTGAGATAATATCGTTCCAGAGGCTAAGAGAGGGAGATGACTTACTTGGGTTTCAAGTAAGAGGATTTGGGATCTCTAAGAGTCATTTACAGAATACTAGTCAGAAATTCGGTTCGGGTAACTTTTACCGTGCAGTAAAATAATTAATGGCTAATATTTATTTTTAAAGAATTAAATCATGAGTGGATGGCTAATATAAATCTTGAGACACATTTACTTAGGTAGAAATTATTTTTACCACTGGTTCCGAAATTTTTGGTTACTAGAATTTTTCTCGGCGTGCGCAAAACCGTCACTAAAAGTGTTTCCCGACTCAAAAAGTCTCTAGTGAGAAAAATAAGCCAATGGTAAGCTAATATTAATACCAACTAGTCAAATTTAACTTAGAGGGATTAATTACCCTTATAAAATCAAGTTTGACCTCATAAATTTCCTTTTTCTATTTAATTTTCGTTTTTTTTACCCTTGGACCTTTCTCACTATTTCTTATTGGGCCAAAGTTTCGAATTTTGCAGGATAAATTTTAAAATACCCAGAAAAATTTATTTATCAAAAATCGGGTTCTTACATGTTAAATGGTGTCCTTGTGAAGTTGTTACTGAATTGGTCCTGAGTTTCTTGAAAATTATCTGTCAGAAGTACGTTTGTTGCAAATCAAAAATTTTTTGGACAAAAAATATCCATTACCCTATTTTTTTATGCATTATCATACAAAAATAAGCGACTTCATCTATATTGAGGGTCAATCATTTTACAAAAAGATATTGCATTCCTAATTGATTTCCCTTGTTGCAGTCATTTCTCTAATAGAAGATTGTAATGGTTTTTCTTGGAGAGGAAATATTCTTTAGCATTCAATCTAAAAAGATCTCATCTGGAAGCACTTTATACAACATCCTATGTTCTACATTGGCCTAATGGCTTGGTGGATGTCAGAAAGAAAGTAAAGTCACTTTTAGTTAAGAGATCAGGCAGAAAAAATAAAAATCCTAAACTAACTTAGTTTTCTTGGTGAATTCAACCACAAAGTCCACCATGTAAAATTTGTCAAATGAACTACAATGTTGATCTATATTTTATTAGCAACAATCATGACTCAAATATATGTTTTTCTATATTTATTTTTATATTTTTTTAATGCATCCTTTTTTATATTGCACTGCTCTGCGATTTGTTAGTATGATTGGACTCTTCTTTTTTATTTGTCTATATTGAGCGACTTGTCACTTACAATTACTCATCCAAATTAACATGTTTAAGCTCTCATGGTTTTCTTCTATCAATGACTTGTTGACTAATTCTTCTGCTTACTCGAAATGGCTACACTAACACATCTATTGTCAAAGGTGATCAAGTTCTAATCGCTAAACTAGAGATTGAAAAAATGGATATCTAGGATATCCAAGTACTACTTCCCTTTATCATTGGTAGCACAAACTTAGTATTTGTTGATCTACTTATCTCTTCTCATACTGTATATAAGATGAAGCATTTTTTTTATCATTATCCTCAACAACGACTCATAAAAACCAAATTGTGTTGGTTTACTAGTGGTTAGCTCACTAGCCTGCTTAAGTAAGTGTCGGGGGTTCGTATCCCGTCTTGTGTATGCAGCAATCTATTTGGCAGCGACAAACCCTTAGATAGAGCTCAGTACCGCGACAGATTAGTTTTTAGCCTGTCAGGCTAAGGGATACCATGAAAAACAAAAAAAACAAGGACACATGGTCTTTAAAGGCTCTATCACCATAAGGTACTTTGAATCTCATATACAATTATACTTGAAAGTAAGTGTTATTGGATACCAGAAGTCAAAAGAACATAGCATTATCCATATCAGTAGAGAGACATATACCATCAATCTGTGGTTAATAGTAAGTGAATTGTATTTTTCAGATAAATCCACTCATACTTTCTACACTCCACATGCAATATTATTCTATTTCTATTATATGTCGTTGCCATAATTGGCCTACCTCCCTTAGGAAAAATACTAGTTATGTTGCAATTCTATTCGAGACGAGTTACTAATCTCTTCCAATGTTAGTATTCTCTAAATCAATATAAGTACTCCCTCTTCGAGTTAAGAAGAGAAACTCCAAATTGAACAAAGTTCAATATTCAATTCTTTAATTCCTTGAGAATTCTAAAATTGTTTTGTGAGAATCAGCCAATGGTAACCGTATCTGATATCATCGAACATTGGAAATTCGTGATGGAATTGAGTTTTTTTTTTGCCATGGAAGACTCTCAATAAAACACAAAATTTGCAATTCTATTTGAGATGAGTTACTAATTTTCAAAGAATTCTAAAGAATTGACAAATTCATTAATTTTTTCATACTCAATATAATGACTCGATACTCTTATTTATATTCCTAACAAATTCTAATATTCTAACCAACTAATTAAGTGGCCCAATCTTAGTTGGGTCATAACAAGTTACCACTAAATCAAGAACGAGATCAATTATCCCATTAATCTTTCTTTCACTACCTACCAAAATTTCTTCCATAACAATAAAGGTAAATAAGAAGACCTAATTTTTTACGATGAGCATGTAACATTCATTCTTTATTGGCTAAGTGGCATTATCTTCTGTCCTTGAAGTATTTAGATTGAGACTAGTTTTTTGACGATATGCATTTCACATTCCACGTACACAGACAAAAAAAATTAATAACGTAAACTAGGTACTGTGTACCTAGAATATGATACACTTAAAAAAAATATACGATTACACTTGTGATATGATACAACTGCGTAATTGTACATAAACCAATGCTGAGTACTTAGGATATGTTTATATAGAAATCTGGGTCAGTGTACATGGGATGTGTGCATATTTATCTACGTTCTCAGTACCTTAAATAACTACATAAAAAAAAAATTCCTATATAAGAAGGTTCCTAACTCAAGCTCATCACAATATACTAATTCCATTATTCTCTATTCTCCTCCTTATTCTTCATACACACGACTATTAGTAAGTCTTTGAGTGCAATTCACCTATGATGTTGCGGACTTACCATCATGATTCTCCAGACGCAGTGAAAAATGTCATATTGACCAACATAAGTGCAATATGTTCTAAGGAGGTTTGGAGAGTTGCATATAGATTTCTCTCCACACTGCCGAGTGAAAGACTTATTAACATGACATTTTGGGTAAAAACTGATTATCATGTGAGGGTAATATTTGATGTATATGCTAGGTTAATATCGCAACATGTGATGGAGTGGTATGCAGCGGTTCGTGATGGAGGTGGTGGTTGTGGGATGTCCTCTTTGATCCTGCAAGCAATCCCGGTAGAGGCAACACCGATTCACTTTGTCGTACCTCACGATATTGTTGAAGAAGATGAGAGTAAGTTAGATTCGGATTGTGTTGTCGAAATCGGGTCGTTTAACAAGAGTGATTCATCCGACGAGTATGTGCCGGAGACTCCAGCAGATGGGGTGCTCGATTTTTTTTTCCTTCCCTTTTGGCCATTTCACAATTACAAGTTCAAAACCACTATCACACTCTTAACTAGATGATCCTTTCAACTGTAGCAAAGAGAAAGACTACAACATGGATATCAGTGTGAAATTTCGGGTCGACCATAGATTTAAGAGTAGAGATGTTGTTCTCATGGAAGTAAAGAACTATAGTATTTGAAGAAATGCTAAATATAGAGTTTTAGAATTGGATAGACTGAAATACTATTGTTGATGCAAGCAATTCTGAATTTTCTGCTGGGTGTCAATGAAATTTTCTATAGCACTTCGACAGAATTTAAACTACTGATAAATGTTATCTTTTGTATTTTATAAAATTAACAAATAAATGTTGATTATGTTATATATTAGAGGATGAAATTTAATGTTACTTGTGTAAAAAGGTGCATAAGTTTGGGTGCCACATGATATTTGGCACCACATCCTTGTGAGCCATATATACTTTTCAAACTTTCTAAAACTAACAAAAACTCCTTAAATGAATAAACATCTCAACTATATATAGTTGAGCTGAACATATATCATGTACTAAGACTCAAAATTCATTAGTCACATATCTCGAGTATTCAGTACTTATTTTTAATATTTATGGTATATTTCGGATGTATTCAAATTCGAGATATGTAATAGTCAGTTTGTATCACTTTTTAGTAATTACGTATTTAAGATGTGGTTTTAAAGTATTTTAGTGTACAATGATGTATCACATAATGTATATTGAATATTTTACCGTTTACATATTTCAATAAATATTATATTTTATTAATTTAAATTAAAAATTCCTTTCCTATGAGGAGTATTTTTCTTAAGATTGAAAAAAAATATTGAATAGAATAGAAACTGAAAATACATTTCCAACGGATCCTTAAAAGCTCAATGGCATTTTCGAATTTTACCAAAGACGAGGGCCCCATTACCAAACCACTCAGTGGAAATTGATTTCACTTTCCATTTTCTCGTCAGAAAACAGTGCGCATAAATCTTATCGCCTATGTCTCGTGCAACCGCGAGAACATTACGGAATCTTCGTGCTCGTCTCATGCCAAAAATCCGATCGAGCTGTTCATATTTCAATCGTATGCTCATGAACCTTTCATAAAGTCCTGCTTATCGTAGACCACGAAATAGACGATTGTAGACAGCACCGATAATTTCCGATCCAGCGGACCCTACAGTGCCACGTGTCATTAAAAACAATCTGTGTTTTTCGAGCTATTTTCCATTTCAACTACTTCAATATTTTGATATTTTTCGATCTAAAAACCCTTTCTCGCGAAACTGAAAAGAAACCCTAGCTCTCGTCCGTCTCTCGCGGTTTTTGAAAAAAACAAAAAAAGCAAAATTGAAATCGAAATTTATCGGTGAATTTCAATCCCAAATTCACAATTAGATTAGGGTTTTTGTTCGAAGAGGTGAGATTCAAACCCTAACTCATGATCCGTGGTGGTGATCCTCGCGATTTGGGGGCGGAATCAACTGCTCTGCGGTGTGTCGGTTGAGGTACGTGTATGAATTTGTTACGAATTTGTTTTTAATATGTTCGGTGTTGTTTAATGCGATTATTCCAATGCATGCGTAGAATTCTCGTGATCTTAGTACTTTGAAAATGGTGTAGGGATTAGTTGTGATTTTTCTTTTCCTTTTTTGGTGGTTCAGATCTGGAAAAAGCGTTCCGATATGTATGATGGAATGTGAAAATTTGGGAATTTGGTACTGTACTGCCGATTGTTCATGGAAGATAGAGAAGGGAACTCACATGGCGCTGCAATTCCCAAAAAATCGAGATCTTTGGATCTGAAGAGTTTGTATAAATCAAAAGTTACAAACGAGGCCCCTGAGAAGAACCTAAAGAGGAAAGGGAGTAATCATGGTGGGGGTGGCGATGAGAAGAGGAGCAAGAAAAAGAGGAGTAGAAAGGAACTGCCTCTAAGCAGCCTAGAAAATGCTGATGGTTGCATCAAGAAGGTTGTTGATGAAGAATCTCACAAAGGGCCTGGCTCCAGTAGGCAGGATTTGTGTGAACATAAGTTGGAGGCCAAGCAGGGATTGAGTAGCAGTAGTGGGATTAATAGACATTCACTAATTCTCAGTGACGGTCCTGTATGTATTCCAAAGCGAAAGAGGGATTTTGTGGGGCGGAAGAAATTTGAAGTTCGTCAAGCACCGAGCCCGGCAGGTCAGCCAAGTGGTAGAAGTTGCAATGGCGATCAGTTGCCTAAGTTAAGCATTGATGATTTGGACAGGGGGGTTGAGTCTTCAAAGACTAAACAGAAGGATGTTGATGAGATTAAGGAAAGTAGGAGTTGTGATTCAAATTCTGTGCAGCATTTCAAGGGTAAGGAGGAGAGTGCCTGTCATTCTGCTGTAAATAGTGGTGATTCCTCTTTAAAGAGGCCACGGAGGAAGGATAGGAAGCGAAAGGCTTTGGCTTCAGATAGAATTAGGGTTGCCAAGGAGGCTGAGCCTCTAATAGATAGCAGTAAAATATCTGATCATTTGCGGGAGGATGATGAGGCAAATCTTGAGGAGAATGCAGCAAGGATGCTATCTTCACGGTTTGATCCAAACTGTACTGGTCTGTCCTTTTTGCTGCCTTCTAGTAGAAATATTAGTAGTCATGGATCAAAGTCTCCAGGTTCAGAATCAGCGTCAGTTGATACTGCCAATAGAGTCTTGAGACCAAGGAAACTGGACAAAGAGAAGGGTAGTTCCAGGAAGAGGCGTCACTTCTATGAAATTTTGTTAGGTGATTTGGATCCGGACTGGGTATTGAACCAGAGAATTAAGGTTTTTTGGCCGTTGGACCAGAGTTGGTACTATGGCCTTGTTGATGGCTATGACAAAGAAAGTAAGCTTCACCATATCAAATATGATGATCGGGACCAAGAATGGGTTAACCTTCAAACTGAGAGGTTCAAACTCCTTTTATTTCCTAGTGAAGTTCGAAGAGAAGCAGGGGAAAAAAGAACAGTAAAGAAAAGTATGGATTCTGATGCACAAAAAGGGAGCAAGTCCAGAAAAGAAAGGCAAGTAAGAGATGATATTACAGAGGATGATAGCTGTGGAGAAAACTGTATGGACACAGAGCCTATAATCTCATGGTTGGCTCGATCTTCTCATCGGGTTAAATCTTCTGCTTTGCATGGTATTAAAAAACATAGGTCCTCTGGTCCTCTTCCAGGTACAGCCTCATCCTTTTATGATGAACCCGTAAAAGTACAGGGATGCTCAACCAAGAGTTACTTGAGAGAGGGTAAAGGTAGTATCTCCAGTGGTTCTGTTTCACATGATAAATTAGGTGACAATCTTGGGAAGAAGTCCTCATTGCAAAGTGCCAATTGCCACAAAGATGGCAAACAGCCTATTGTCTATGTTAGGACAAGGCGTAGGCCAACATCAAAATCCCCTCTTGTCCCTAAAGAGATGCATGCTAATATAAATGCTTCTTGTTCCATTGTCAGAGAACCATTTGACAGGAGTGTTGAGACTAAGGGTCCATTGCGGTTGACATATTCAGAAGGAGTAACTAAACTTTGGTTGGACACAGGGTCAGCAGCATTCAAATTCGACTTCAATTTTCCAATACGCTCGGTGCTGAATGACTCGTTTAGATCTGACAATTTGTGGCTGGTCCGTGCTGTTCTGCTGCTTCGTTATGGAACAGTTATAACCATGTGGCCAAGAGTTCATTTGGAGATGCTTTTTGTTGATAATGTGTTTGGGCTTAGGTTCCTGTTGTTTGAAGGATGCTCAAAGATGGCTGCGGCATTTGTCTTTTGGGTCCTCAGGGTGTTTAACCAACCTGTCGATCAGGGGGAATATATTGACTTGGAGTTGCCAGTTACATCGATCAGATTCAGGTTTTCAAGTGTTCATGTCATTAAAAAGCCACTTGTATTTGCTTTTTACAATTTCTCAAGAGTGGAGAATTCAAAGTGGATGTACTTGGATTCAAAGCTTAAGAAACATTGCTTACTCAGTAAGCAGCTCCATCTCTCTGAATGCACGTATGATAACATCCAGGCACTTCAAAATGGAACAAGTGGGCATCCTGTTACAGCCATCAGTGGGCAGCCATCCACAGTAAAGGTACTTTCTTCTAGTTTTCTAGTTTCTTGATCGGTAGTTCTATTTTGTTCACATCATTTAACCTATTCCTAGCTACATTTAATTTATGTCTTGTCTCAAAGCTTGTCAGGCACTGCAAAGTCTATTATGTTGATTTATTATTTATTTATTTATTTATTTATTTTCCTTGGATAAATTGTGACTTTATGAGAACAGATCATGCGAAAGAGGACTAGACCGGGGATTAATATTATGGGTGTTTCTAGAGAGTTCACTCGGGTTGACACCCATCAGTCTTCTGATGCCGGAAAGAGGAAGGTTTTTCCTTTTTCTCTTTCTTTTGCTGCTGCACCCACATTTTTTCTCAGTTTGCATCTTAAGTTGCTGATGGAGCAGTCAGTAGCTCATATAAGCTTTTGTGATAAAGCCTTGGTAGATGCTCAGGAAGACTCTGGTCTGAAGACAGATGGTTGCTCTGAAAGGAGGGAAGAGTTTAATTTAGACAAAGTTATGATGACTTCATCAAAGGATGTTGTGTGTGATGGATTGGTTTGTGCCAAGTCCAATCCGATAATTTGTGCATCTGATTGCAGTGGTGGAATTCTTTCTCAAAATCAACAGAATATCGGTCTTAGTGATGATAGAACTTCTGGTTGTAATGTTCCAGAGAGGCCAGCTGCTATTCAGTTACCAAGGTGGCAATCCGATCATTCTGATGTGTGCACTTTGCCTTCAAGTTCTTTACCTGATGAGGTTAAAGCTGATGATGGCTGCTCACTGTCTCCTACTTCTTTAACTGCTGATGTTAAAGCTAATGATGGTTCTCATTCATTTCGCGGTAATCTCAGTGTTAAAATTCCTTCAGTTGATCATTTTGAGAAATCTGTCGATGGTGATTTACATTATGCTCAGCACTCTTCTGATTTTTCTTGGAATATAAATGGAGGTGTCATTCAAAGCCCCAATCCAACTGCTCCCCGAAGTTCTTGGCATCAAAACAAAACTAATTCCACATTGGGATTCAAGTCACATGGATGGTCCGATGGGAAGGTTGATTCTCTTCAAAATGGCTTTAGTAATGGACCAAAGAAGCCACGGACACAAGTATCTTATTCAGTTCCTTTTGCTGGGTATGATTTTGGCTCGAGGCATAGGGGTCATCAGAAAGGGCTACCGCACAAGAGGATTAGGAAAGCTAATGACAAGAAGCCATCAGATGTTGCTAGAGGTCCTGAAAAGAATTTGGAGTCCTTATCTTGTGATGCAAATGTCTTGATTACCCTTGGGGATAAAGGGTGGAGAGAATATGGTGCCCAGGTTGTTTTAGAGCTGTTTGACCATAATGAGTGGAAACTTTCTGTAAAACTTGCAGGAGTTACTAGGTACTCATACAAAGCACATCAGTTTCTGCAAACTGGATCAACTAATCGCTATACACATGCTATGATGTGGAAAGGAGGGAAAGATTGGGTCTTAGAATTTCCTGATAGGAGTCAGTGGGCTCTTTTCAAAGAGATGCATGAGGAATGTTACAACCGTAACATCCGTGCGGCTTCAGTTAAAAATATACCTATTCCAGGTGTTATCTTGATTGAAGAAAATGATGGTCATGAATCTGAAGCTAGTTTTGTTCGGAGTTCTAAATATTTTCGCCAAGTTGAAACAGATGTTGATATGGCCCTGAATTCATCGAATGTCCTGTATGATATGGACAGTGAGGATGAACAGTGGATTTTGACACTGCAAAATTCTGAAAAAGACAATTATAGCATGGATGGGATCTCGGAGGAAATATTTGAGAAGACAATAGACAGGTTTGAAAAGGCTGCATATGCTCAGAAGCAAGACCAGTTTACACCTATTGAAATAGAAGAACTCATGGTTGATGTTGCAACGATGCCTATAGCCAAAACCATTTATGAATATTGGCAGCAGAAAAGGCAGAAGAGAGGAATGGCTTTGATACGGCATTTTCAGGTATTGTAAAAATTACCTATCTTTACTGAATTGTTTTTGTGACAATATAAAACGAGAGTGGGGGAAGGGAAGGGAAGGGAAGGGAAGAGGAAGCGGAAGCGAGGTTAATACTGCAATTGCAAAGTGAGCCATTACCAAGTCAATGCATTAATGCCTTTATGGTGGTGAATAACTATGGCATTGATCTATATTCCTGCATACTTTTTGGGTTTTATTAATTCATAAATGTATATCTGGCTTCGCATCCAGCCAAGTGTTTCTAAGTTTGCCATTTTTATAACTGACCTTGAGATATGGCTGCATGATGCAACATTGCTAATTTTGAAGTGGTCCTGTTTATTTGAAAGATTACGGTTTTAATTTCAAAATTGACTGGCTTAAAATTTGGTGGTGTGTAATTAACATTTTGTTTTCTCAAGATTATCTGTTTTCTCCTAGGCACATGATATGTGTAATGTGTGTGCTTGGTTATGATTTGGTTGAAACTTTATATCTGAACTTTAATTCTGTTCAGCCACCTCAATGGGAAAGATACCATCAACAATTGAGAGAGTGGGAAGTAGCCATGAGCAAGAATAACATCCCTCATTCTAATGGATGCCTGGACAAGTTTGCACCTTTGGAGAAGCCTCCCATGTTTGCTTTCTGTTTGAAACCAAGGGGTTTGGAAGTACCGAACAAGGGATCAAAACAACGTTCACAAAAGAGAATTTCAGTGTCAGGGCATGCAAACAGTATTATGTATGAACATGACGGTTTCCACACTCCTGGTGAGTATTTGATTTACTAGCTGTGTAAGTACAGGTTGAACAAATTATGAGCTCCTCCTTACATCTGATTGTTGTAAAACACAGGAAGGAGATTGAATGGATTTGCATTTGGTGATGAAAGGATTTCTTATCCAGGCCACAATTATGATTCTTTGGATGATTCCCCATTGCCTCAGAGCTCACTGAGGGGATTCTCACCACGTGATGCTGGCAGCGTGAGATATTATTTTATGAACCATGGTGGGTTTGACAGGAAATATACACCTAAACATCACCGGAACAAGCCAAGGAATATGTATCATAATGATTCACACATGATTTCTGATAGTCCGAGATTATCGGGGTCAGGGAAGAGAAATGGGGTTAATCAATGGAACATGGGCTATTATGACATGATGGGTCACAGGAAGTACCCAATGGATGGCCCTCAAGGGCATGACTTTGAACAATTAGATGGTTCAGATCTTGATGAGTTTAAATTGCGTGATGCCTCAGGTGCTGCTCGGCATGCACATAACATGGCCAGATTAAAGAGAGAGAGGGCTCAAAGACTGCTTTACAGAGCAGATCTAGCAATTCACCGGGCCGTTGCTGCTCTCATGACTGCTGAAGCGATAAAAGCTTCGGAGGACTCAAATGGTGATGGGTAGATTGCGTACTATTACAGCTTCATGGATCTCTTCAGTGTGCCACTGAGCTGCATTAGAGGTGAGGAGGCTCAGCAGTGATGTCGGCTAGATGCGACACTGGTTCGGAAGTGCTTTGGCCTCCTCTCGTTATCCATGGACTCCATACTGAGCTCCAAATAATGAGGGGAAATCATTGAGGGGAAGAATTTTTTGTGCAACTCTCTTGCACTGTTGAGTAGCACCTTATTCAGTTTGAGGGTTCTACTTAGTTCAGGGTAATTGTTGCAGTTGATCTTCCTAGTATGGGTCTAAGGAATTTTGTGCAGATTTTTTTTTCTTTTTTTCCCCCCTTCTCTCTTCCCATATCCTCAGGTTCCCAATGTTAAATATGAAAATAGAAATCGGCAAATAATACCACACCTTGAATGGAAATCACAGTTCTATTTCTGTTATAGAATTTACAAAAATGATTCGCAAATTAACTGCTAACTACTGGTTTCTATGGTATTAGCTTCACCGGTTCACCCGCTGAAGGCAATTTCATCCTTTTCTTTGTAAATATAGTACGGACCAACAAAGAGATTATTCAATTTAACATAGCTTCGGGTGGGAGGGAAAGATTGTGATTTACGGGTTATGCTGATTGTTGATTAAAGGCATGGAATGGGATATTATGGAATTAGAATGGAAGAGAATTGATGAAATTGTTTAACGTTCTAATGTTATGTAAATGTACCATCTGGAATTAGAATGCCTCATATAGTAATATTAGTTCTTTATTGTTTGCATATTAAAGATGGTATGGGAAAAGGTAACAATTTACATAAAGATTGGTCAAATCAGGGCAAACTTGAATAAGTTCAGCACTTCAGCCCAATTTTTTGTCAGCTATTTGTTCTATAAAAACACCTTGTTTGATAATAACAGTGTTAAACCATTAATGACTGGATCACTCGATTTAATTCATTTGTCATTTTAGCATTTGTATAGTTTTGAATATTATGCATAATTGCATAGCACTAATATAAACGGCAGGATAGCGAGGCGGAGTTTGGACGGAAGATAAAGTTGATGGTTGATGGAGGAGAAATAATAAAACATTATGTGGCTTCATAGAAGGACTGGAAGAAAAATAAGATATATTAATTTCTAGAACAAACTAATGTGACAATGTTATAGAATATCTAATATCTAATCAATTTGCGTAGCTACTTTTCGAGACGGATAAATCTCCTTTTGTATCTTAACGCAATTGTTTAGTATATCCTCTTATCAATTAAGTTATACGCGAAAGATTGTGCGATAATTGGTATAACTAGTGTATGTTTCCGTAACTTGTACGGGATAATACATAAAATTATATTAAAAATTTTATTGAAAAATTAAATAATATATATATAGTAATTATTATTATAAATATTTTATAAAGTTATAACTAAATGCTTAAACAATTATTAGGAGTTAGAATCTCGCCTTGTGTATATAACACTCCATTGGCTAGCGATAAACCCTTAATAAAAGGAGTATCAAAACGTGGTTAGACTTGGCAGGAGTTTTCGAATACGCAGGTACCCGACCCGTCTATACCCGGATGAAAAGGGTAATAACTTGACCCGAGTCGGGACAGATTTTGCTCAAGACAAGTATCGTCGGGTTTAGGGTGTACCTGCCCCGAATGTATACATATAAACACTTTTTAGGAATTAGGATTTGACTCACATCACACATGATTCATAGCTTCAGTCTATACTCTATAGCCATGCAAGATAAACTCAATCATCCTCACCTAAAATCTTCTTCTTCTCGACTTCTTCACAAAAAAACCGCATAACTCCTGTCATGTTGTTGCTGAGTCCATCGTTGCTTACCTATTCACAACTCCCATCTTCCTTCACAGCCAGAGACGAACCACGTTTAATATAGAAGGGGCATTTGCCCCCACAATTTTTTTTTAAAATTAATACTTATATACATATATACCACTTATTATATTATATTTGTCTCAAAATAAAATATAAATAGTTCTTTTGTATTTTATGTTAAAAAATATTTTGTTAAACTTAACACATAATAATAATTATATTGTTAAATTTGATTTAGTATGAAAAATAAATAAATACACTAAAAAAAAGTGATAATTAATTATATTATTGTTACGGTGGGTAACCGGAGATTAATTGGATGGATGGCGTTTGGTGGCCCAAGTATATGAAGGAGGAGGGCTTCGGATGGATCTGCAACTCGGGAGGCTCCGTCCGACTTGTGCTTGCGAGTGAATGGGGGGTGGTACCTGCAAAGACACTCCGATGCCTAAGTTAGCAAGACTTAAATAAGTATTAAGGGTTCGAATTCTGTCTCGTATGTATAGCAACTCGTGCCGGCCAATTGTAGATTCTTAAATGAAATTCAAATTCATGACGGATTAATCCTTAACTTGTTGAATATCGTGGGAAGCAAAAAAATATCTATACCTAAATTTTATTATATTTTTGTCCCCATTACTAAATTTTTCTGGGTCCGTCATTGTTCACAGCTTATGTCATCATCGCTGCTCATCCCGTTACCGTCGTTATTGAGCCCGTCGCCACCATTCTCATGCCGAGTTTCTTTTCTCTAGGTAAATTTCCCCCCTCTCTCTCTCTCTCTGATTGTGAGTCTATTAAGTTCTTCTATTCAAACATTGATATTTAAATTATAAAAAAAAATTGATTTTCATATTTTATAAAATATCATACTGGCGGTAATTGTAAATATGACGCTACTTAAAATTAAATAAAGTAACACAGATAAAACAAATAAAAAAAATAACTTAATCTTGTATAAAATTTACCTATAAAATTCTGTATCGAAAAATGAATTTAATTTTAGTATATTAATAATATAAAATATTTTATATAATCATTCAATTCAATTAGATTTATCTATTTAGGTCATTATTAAAAAATAAATTTAAGATACCAACATACAATTACTTTAAATTAAGCAACAATTATCAATACTATACAAGGGACCCACTGTTCCACTAAGAATGATTGCCATAAGGAATAATTTTTTAATTTTCTATACTAATATTAGAAAGTTTATATAATACTATATAATAATATTATCATTATTAATACTATATGATATCAAAACAAAAATAAAAAAATCACCGTGCTAATATAATATTATTAATATTATATAAATCATCTTTGTATTTATTTTTCTGTACGTATATAATATTTAATTAACATATTAAGACATATATAATATTTTGTTAATACATATATAATATAAAGTGATTTATAAATTATTATTAATTCGTATATAATGTATAATTAAATTTAATGAATTCAATTAGAATAAGCAATAAATTATTTATTTTATTTCAGACTTTATAAATTACTATAACAAATTACAATTAATGTAGTAAAATTAATTAAGTAATATATATTATAATAAATTATATTAATATTTAAATATCTAATCAAATCAATTACCTGATATAATTAAGTCATGGTAATAAATTGTATTGAATGAGATAAAATAATTAAATCGGGAAACACTCTCCAAAGTATGCAACGTCAGCTCCATCATTAAGTACAGACATCCGATTTTTATATAATAGAATAGATATTATATATTTTAAACGGAAAAGCTCTGCATACAAGCCCTAATGACTTGTATGGTTTACAAGTTCATTAACAAATAAAACCCCAAAACGCGCTCCAAGGGTTACGTTGTATACACGCGCTATATAGGGATCCCGCGTATATCTAACTACCAAATTTAAAAGATTTGTTTCCTTCTTCGTTTTCGTTATTTGCAGATTTGCTCGTTCTTCTTCTCGCGAAGCTTCCCCTGGTTTCTTCGATCGTTCTTTTCCTCTCCTTTCTCACTCGTTTCTTCTTCGTCATTTACGTTAGTTCCTCTCTCTGCAACTCCAATTTCGTTTTCTATTTGATTTTTCATTTTCTAAAATCAAAGTTTGAACTCGTTTTGAAGATAATGGATGATTCAACCTCAGATTGTCAGCTAAATCCAAGCGAAGTGGACTATAAATTTGAATCTAACGAAATTCCTGAGGTTTGATTTACATAAGATTATTATGAATTTTGTTGCAGTAATTTGTATAGCATTGTGTAGGTGAATAATTCATGAACATTGACTGTCAAAATAATGCATGAAGATAAATCTGCGGATTGAATGTAATGTATTAGTTTTGATTAATTTTCTGGAATTTATAGCAGACGATCAGGTCTAAATCAGAACTTTTTTGGGTGTATTTTTGAGGGAAGTGTGGGTGTATTTACAGTTTACTGGTTTTTTTGTTATTTTAACTGAGTTGTTGTGGTTCATGTGTATTATATCAGACACGATTGGGTGTGTTTCTAGTTTTTGACATGGTGTATTATGCAACTTGTGTATTTACAGTTTATGACTTTTATTTTCATTTTAGTTGAGTTGTTGCGGTTTGGGTGTATTATATTAGACATGATTGGGTGTATTTTTAGTTTTTGACATGGTGTATTCTGCAACATCTCTCTTTTGTTGATGACCAGTTTGTTCCCAAGGTTGGAATGACCTTTACCACCCTTGAAGATGCTGGAAAAGTTTACAGGAACTACGCCAAGACTGTAGGTTTTCTACAAGAGTTCGGAGTACAAATAGGAAGGGAAACGAGATTAAGAACCAATTGATTACATGTAGCAGAGAGGGAAAATAGAAATCTAAAATATCTCAAACAGCATAGGAAACTAAGCATGTCCATTCGTCGTACAATAGAGAATAACGAGGAGGCTGATATTAGACTAAGCAAAACTTACCAATCATTTGTTGCGGCTGCCAGGGGTCATCGCGAGTTAAATTTTATTGAAAAGGATGTGAGGAATTACATTACGAGAGAAGTACGAGAAGCGTGGGTGTGCTTAAAGACTCATTTGATAGGAATTGAAATGATTTTCTACTGAATTTTGGTCTTGTGGACAACAAGTGGCTTTCAGGTAATGTTTGTTTAAAATCTGCAGCAAAGGTGTAAATTTAATTTTTTTGGGTGTATTTATAATCTGTGTTTGGGTGTATTCTGCAGATCTCTATGAAGACCGTCATATATGGGTTCCAATCTATCCGGATCACCACTTCTGGACAGGGATGGGAAGCACAAAAAGGAGCGAGAGCATGCATTCTTTTGGGTGTAAAAGCAGTGTTCTTTTGGGTGTATTTCTGAATTTTCTTGTATTTCACATTTTACATATATATACATATATATACTTCAGAATCTTGTTTTTATGTTATAAAATACTATTTTTTTTTTACAATGGTTTAAGGGTTTTAGGTATTAGGATTTAGGGTTTTAGGGTTTACGGGTTAGGGGTTAGGGTTTAGGTTTTAAGTGTTTAGGGTTCAGGATTTTAGGGATAAAGCATCAGGGGGATAGATTTTTGGGTGTATATTCAATTTTCTTTGGGTGTAAAAAATGGCAGGTTATGGGTGTATATTTGGTTTGATGTTTTCCTTCATATTATAGTACTTGTAATTCATACATTTTGAATACAGCAGAGAGAGTTTAATTATCGAAAGAAATTTTATAATAAACTGGATTATAATTGAAAAATTTTTACAGCATGTGTTCAATTTGTTACAGGACTATATAACATTTACATTAATCATTGTCAATATCCTTAGAATCTATCTGACAATTTGGTGATGCACCCTTAGCAGCGGGATGTGTATCAAGCCACCAAATCTCAAATCCCTCACAATTATTTTCTTCTCCTCACTCATGTTTCTGAATTTATCACTTAAGAGATGTGTTGCACACTTAAGGTCTTTGGTTTGCTGTAAACAAAAATAAAATTATAGTCAGATATATTTCTATTATATAAAACTGATTTCATGTAAGACATATATTTGTTGTTACATTTCTTCCAGGTTGGTTTCTCGCTGCCATTTTCTCTGAAATGCAAAATACACCCAAAGATATCAGTAAGATACATCCATATATATGAGTCAGATACACCCATTGATAACAATAAGATACACCCATAGATATGATTCAGATACACCCATATATATCAGTCAGATACACCCATAGATATGATTTAGATACACCTATATATATCAGTCAAGTATCACTCAAACATGCATCAATATCAAGCAACATTACAAGGTCAAGCAATATACACCCATGGACAAGCAAATATAAGCAAGTGCTGACTATTACAGTATATCAGTTCTGAAATATACACCCAACATTTTATGCCATATACACCCAACAAATTGCTCCATATACACTCACCAAACTACGGAATATACTCCCAAAAATCAGTTACCAGGAGAACTAGAACAACAAGAACAGTAACACCTACAAGAACGAAAAAGAACAGTGTAACATAGAAGTAAGAATAACAGTAAAACCTAAAACATTATAAACTGTAAAATGAGACGTAGAGCAAGAAGAACAGTAAAACGTACAACAACGTAGAAGAACAGTAAAACCTAGTTCGAAATCTGGAAAATATACAGGAATGGTAATATAACGTACCTTGAGTATTATAGCTTTGTTTTCTCTAGAGATTCTTGATCGAGAGTTTTATGGTGTGTTGATGGAGTTTTCGAATGTTAGCGATGAGTTGTATATCTTGAGTTTTGAATGTTGCTCGAAAATAGAAGGGTTGCGTTTTCTCTGAATGGCTTTGAGAAGTGGAAGAAGTGGAAGAGTCTGCCTTAAGGGGCAGTTTACGCGAAGAGAAGCGTAACAGTTTGAGTGGGAGCGCGTGAATGTTACGCTCCATTCAATATAATTAGTGCGCGTGTAGAATGTTTGTGAGCTGGGGGCTTGTAACACTTGTAAGACCTTATTACTTGTATGTGTAGCAGGCCCGTATTTTAAATATGATACGACGACAATCAGAGATTCAGAGGCAAATGTATCCGTTGAAGCCACAAAATTTTTAATTTCTTGATAGTTATATTAAATAGGGGCGTGTTCGATTATTGTTTCTGATATTGATATAAATTTTCATGCACTTATAATAGTAGTTTTTGCGACTCCAAATTGTGGATTTAGGTTCGCTAATTGTTGGTATCTAATTTGAGTTCAGATATGTCACATATGTGAATATGTGTTAATGATTAAATTTGATCACTTTTTATTTTTTTAGTTGATATGCCTTTTAACCAGAAATAATTCACTTCTCTCTACATTTTCACTTCATCCACTATCCAACTTCATATTTCTATGAATAACGACCATTCTCTTCTTTAGAGTTAACCCCCCCAATTGAGAAATGAAAATGTTGAACTTCTAATTTAAGCCCAAATAAAATATACAAAATCCCGCGTTTGGGAACCGGTATTACCGGTAAGTTTCATTCCCTTTGTTCTGATATTCCTTCTTTCCCTCCCTAACTTAACTTAACGTCTTTTCGCTTTCTCTCTTTGTTCACGCATTCGTCTTCTATTTCCCTCTTCATACACCAGGTTCATTTTCTAGAAACCCTTCCGTTTTTTCTCTGTTTTATGTCACATTGTGACGTCACGCTTCAAAAGTTTCAATTGACATGAATTAAATGATGACAAACATCTTGTGAGCTGGATTGCTTTTCAACTTTTTATTTGTTTAATTAATTATTTTTAATCCATTGTTTTGGTTTGTTAGTTAAGGTATTGATCATTTGAGAGACAATGGGAAATTCGAAAAAAGATGAAGCAAAGATTGAAAAAATAATTCGTGGTCTTTTGAAACTTCCTGAAAATCGAAGATGCATCAATTGCAACCTCTTGGTACGCTATGAAATTATTGAATTAATCAATGTTGAAACTTGAAAGGATTGTAACCTATAAAAAAGAAAGAGATGGTTTATTACATGATTTTTCTAATGATGATTCAGGGACCACAATATGTGTGTACAACTTTCTGCACATTTGTCTGCACAAATTGCAGTGGAATACAGTAAGCATTACAAAATCCGTGCTTTCTATTGATTAATCTATTTTATGTTTCTTTTAGCTGCTTTTGTATTTCAAATTGTTATCAGTTTTAGGGTTTTGGATAATCCTCTTTTACTTTAACAACGTGGTTTCATCATGTTACGTAACAACTCCTATATTGAGATGGTCCAAGGTTTATATTTTCATATCAGTTGAGTAGAGAAACCAACACTTAGTTATTTTGAGTGATTCAACAGTTGGTCTCTTTAACATGTTTCGTTTTATCTGTTACTATAACATTTTGGTACATCCATCAACATATTTGAGTACAAAATTGGGATAGTGACAAATAAAAGAGAACTCAGGGAGTAATCTAAGTTAGCATCTTGTGTATGGGAAAAAACTATCATGGCAAGAACAATACTCCTATATTGAACCAATTCGACTCGAGTTAGATGAGTTGGAGTCTAATTGATTTGAATTCACACATCGAGTAAAATCAGTATCCATGGCTAAATTTACTTTAGAAGAAGTTGAAGCTATTCAAGCAGGTGGTAACGAGGTATGAACAAATTGATCATGCTAAACAAATCTATTTATTTGGTAATAAAAACAAATCTGACATCAATCCATGAACAGAGAGCCAAAGAAATTTATTTTAAATGCTGGGACCCTCAACGACATTCTTACCCTGAATCCAAGTAACTTTGCATCTCATCTCTCGCGGGTTTCTTTAGATTCTTTCTTATTTTTTATTTTCAGTTGCAATCACAGGTATCCTCCTACCGGAGGTAATCTTGTTTGAGCATTGGAGATGTTTTTGTAGATTCTAATTAGTATATTCATCACCTCTTCTAATTCACATCTTTGCATCCAGCAACATGCAGAGACTCCGCGAGTTCATCAAGAATGTGTATGTGGAAAGAAAATTTACCGGTGAACATCATGTGGATCTTCCGAGGATTAGAGAAGTAAGTTCTTTTGTTATCTAGTGGTAGGTTCTTTTGTTATCTTTTGGATTATAGAAAAAAGATACTAGCTAGATAGATTTTTTGGTCAGAATCTGTTTACCAGAACAATGCAGTATGGTATGTGTATCAATCCTTAGATCAGTAAGTAGGGAATACTACTTTATTCATCTAAAGATCATTGTTGTTTCGGTAGAAAATTACTAAATTTTTTGTTTCTCATTGTTTAACATTGTTCTTAGATTTATTATCATTAGTTAAAACTAAGACATAACTGAAAAGATGAGTTCCTTGTGCTGTGTTCTCTTTTTGTTAAAAATTTTGTTTACTTTACTTGCACAGGAAGGAAAGGAGGAACCATACCAAAGTAAGAAGATTAATTTATTTCGTATTGAGCCAAAAAGTTCATCTTATGAAGCTAGAGTTCAGAGAAGTTCTAGTGCAAGATCTCCTGATATAAGAAGTGATGACAATAACAATGTTAGATTTTACGTTGATGAAAGAAGAAGCCCAAGATATGCCCAAAATTTGGCAAGGCATGGCAGCTTTGCTAGAAAGCCTATACAAATTGAGGTTGTTGACAACAGGTTCCGAGACGGTGAATCAAGAAACAGCAAGGTTACAGATTTAGACACAAAGCTAAAACAGCTTCAACCAGCAAGGCAGAAGACTGTAGACGAATCTCAATCACCTGTCATTCGCCCTTTGGGAGAAGTATCAGGAGAGAATGGTCCATCTCTTAAAGTAAGTGGTATGGTTGTCATTACATTATAAAATCTCATTTGAACTATATCTTGGATGAATTTTAGTTTCCAAATATCATGCATCAAAGTGGCATTTTATTTTGAGAAAAATCCATCTGAACAAGAAATTGTTCCTCCTGAAAGCTTCATGATTTGGGTACTAAATTGCAGGCCTCTAACGCTGCTTCTGTACCAGAAATGCAGCCTATATCACAACCAATTGAAGAAAACTGGGCTATATTTGAAGATTTTCCAGTTGCTAATCCTGCCGAAATCAAAATCTCACACACAAATATATTCACATCTTCTGTAACAATGACAACACCTCAAGCAACACATACAAATTCCTTAGATTTCTTACTTTCTGAATTGTCAGGTCCATTGGTTGCAACAACTGGGGACATGTCTAAGGTCTCAACTTTTAACAATGATCTAACAATTGTGCCTGTAGAAAATTCGAGCACACATGGGGATTTGCAGCACTTGCCACCTTTTCCAATATCCGAGGCAACTGCTTCACCAACCAGTAGTGATGCTTGGTCTATTATACCGATCCAAACCAATGAGATGGAACAACCTTCTAATGCTTTGCCTTCAAATGATGAGATAAATCATAGAGAAGAATCCAACAAAGTCTTAGATTGGCAGACATCACCAAGCATGCAATTCTCTCCTGCAGTATCAGAAGGTAGTAGCTCTACAGCACAACCATCAAGTACACCAATCACACCTATAGCTCCAAATGATATGGTGAGAAACTAAATGTCAACTATGTCTGGCTATTTGATAGCCTTAATTTTAGACCTTGATGTTAACATTTATGGACATAAAGTAAAGAGAATAGAGTTTGGGTACTGTCAATTACAGAAATGTTTGGAGAAGGCACGGAGGCTCTAGTTTGGAGAGTAGATCAGATAGCAAATAGTTAGGCAGCTAAAGATATAAATATGATATATCTCTGGGAGTCTGGGTATTATGGAAATGTTGACCAATATCTAGCTGATTCCATCTAGTGGGATAAGACTTAGTTGTTGTTGTTGTTTGTTGCTTGCAAAGTTACTCAAGTTTCTGAATTTGTTTATATGCAGCAATCAGATGTTCTAAATTCACATGATCCCTCCAGTGCTTTCACTGAACTCTCTCCTCAGACCAACTCAAAACCAACTCAAGAAACCAAATCTGATGTTGGCTTAAAACCTTCAACAGTAGAAAACAGGTCTACTGGAAGAATGGAACTTCCAGAGGTAATAGATGAGCTGCTACCTTGTATTGTATAATTTTATTTCCCTTAAGAACTCAGAGAACCTTAAGGCATGAATGAATTCTCTGCAGGACCTTTTCTCTTCAAGCTACTTATCTGGCCCTCCTACACCACTTTCAGGTTGGCAAAATGATCAACCTCAACACCATGGAATGGGATATGGCTTGCAGTATTATCCTAATGCACCGGTATATCCTATGCAGATCATCATTTCATTTATCTTTTTGTTGGAATGAGCAATTATCACGATGCCAAAAGCTACCAATAGATTTCTGGCCTAGTGGTAAATGCTTAATCCAACAATATTCTTTTCTCTTTTGGTTTCTGTGTGTATTATGATTTTGTTAATTTTTTCATTTGCAGTCCCCCTCAGCATTCCCTATTGCAGCAAGATCCTCATCAAATCCATTTGCAGTAACTGAGGACAAACCTTTAGCCCACACCTTATCAGTATGTGCAAACATTAGAACTGTTTTGACTTATTACAGTGAATTTGATAGCCTTTCTGTATATTTCTGCTTCAAAATTTGTCTGCTTTCTTAGATAGATTTACTTATTTTACCTTTTCTTCAACTAGACATGAAACTTGTGTGGCAATAGTAAATAGTTATTCCATTCATATCAAAATAACTGTCAATTGGGACATTGTGGTGGTACATTGAACATAAAATCAATATATTTATTAGTTAGACAATGCATCACTTAGTTCAAATTGACCGTTATTTTGAAACTAAGTAGTAAAGAAATAATTATCAAGTTGGCACATGATAACGCTTTTCTCTGAATTTTGAATGCACATATTTGTATTAAGACAATAAACATTGTTTGTCTGCAGCTTCCCAATATGTCATGTACCCTACCTATATCTCCCGGAGCAGGACTAATGCATGCTTCAAGTTATGGGTCTTTGGGAATGGTTCCTCAGTCCACAAGTTTTGGATCTCCTCTTGTTCATCCACAATCTGCATCTGGATTTCCCAATAGTATTGCCCTTTTTCATCTTTCATTTTCTAATGAAATGTTTTCTTAGTTTAATTTAGTTACAGTTATTTCTAACTCTATCCTTTCAGGTGCATACTTTGGCCAAGTTAATAACATGCAACCTCCTAGGTAAATCTTATTCCTTTAGATATTATGTTGAATACAACTATGATACAATGTAACAGGCTGGTTTCTTATTATTCTTAAAACATTGTACTAATCATCTTCCATGTACTTGAAGGGGTACTAGAGAAGTGGAAATGTGGATAATGTGATGAAAATAGGCAGCATGAAACCTTGAGTTGTGTTATTTATTGTATGATTTTCGTGCCGACTTACAGCCGATTCATCATTGAATGGAGTTTAAACTCAATCTAAGAGGGATCTACAAAGGGATGTCAGTCGACATGAGATCTAACGCCTCATATATACACCTAATGTTGTTCTAAAAATGAAATATTTTTTTACTATCTATCTTCTTTTGTACATCGTGTAGAAACTCATCTAATAACTTAGATTTTGACATGGTTCTTGCTCTAAGGCTAAATTTTGAAATGGTTCTTGTAGATTTGAAAGAGCTGCTAGTACAAGTGATGATGAAAGTGTTTTTGGATCCCTAAGCACCATGAAGCTTTCAAGTGGTGAGTACATGACACAAACCACTCCAAATCCATTTTCAAAGAAGGGAAGAAATCCATTTGGAGATATATAATGCTACGTTTAGTAAGTGTTTTAGAATAGAAAATACAGAGATAAAGACAGAGACAAAACAAACTATCCTTACCCCAATTATAGTAAGTTTTCTAATAAACAAAAATTGGGCAAATTTTGTTGTACAACAAAGACATTTTCTTTGTTTTTGTATATGAATTTGTATCATTTATAAATAAATTTATATTTCTGAGTGTTTTTTATATTATTTATGTCTCAAGACAGCTATCAAATAAGGTTAAATAGATTTGGCAAAATGTCACCTTTTGTGTCCTGTTGGAGGGATGACTATGATCCTGGTTCAAGGTCATTGAACTAAATATGGGTTGGGTTGGGTTAGTCTCTTCACAAATGCAAAAACCAGTGGCATCTTTTCTAGTACACGAAGAAAATCTTACACTAGAAAACAAAAATCATGACGGAATTGCAAAACGAACTAACGCCCCCAGTTTGGTACACTTTATTTATTTATTTATTTTTAAAGAAGGACCTGTATTTGCTGTAACTGCACACTTCTTCCTACATGGAAATGAGCTCTAATTCATTTAATATGCTATGGAAATTATCTCCTTCAATATAATCTTCTATTTATCATGAATCATATCATATATTAAACCAAAAAAAAAAAACAATATACACTAAAATTAGTCATTAAAATTAATTATTATGTATTTATGTATAAATATATAAATTATTTCATTTATTTTTGTATATATTTTATATTTTAACCTCAAATTTTTTACCTAGGGCTAGGTAGCATACGGGCGGAAAGACCACATGCAAGCATGGTATAAAGAAGAGGTCACGGATTTGATAAACTAATGCTAATCATATTTGTATGGGCATGTAGCTTATACGTGTGGGAAAATTTGGATTCTCTTATAGTTTATCTGTTAATTTGCGCTTTCTAACGTGTGGATTATTAGTTGAAAAAGTTTTATTGATATATGTTGTGATAGAAACAAATTGAATGTCCATTTATGAGATTGGGCGACTAACTATTTCCATACTGAAGGAATGGTCTTTCAAGATAAATAGAGAGTTAATGAAAGGTTGAATGGTTGAATATTTATATGTATAAATAGAGGATGAATCCTCTCGTAGTATACACACAGCAATAATAAAACTAATATATTCCCTCTCTCTCTTTCTTACTATAAAGTACTTATTTACTTTTCTCTTACTACACACAATCAAATAATAAGAAATCGATTCCCTTTTATGTTGCAATCAAATACCATTCTCCTTATATTACTATTACAATTCTTTCTCTTCTTTTATTTTATAAGTATTTTAAATTCTATTTTCTATTACTCTTTACATATAATATTAATAGCAATATTAACCATCTTTATTATATTGAGATAGTAACAATAAACAAATGTGATTCTCTCTCTCTTTATTTTTAATACTCCTTTCTATCTTTGTATATATATATACATTACAACATATAATATTATTATATATATAAATTATTATTGAGCTAATTATTTTAATACTAGAGTCTTCTATTTATACATCTTTATTTCATATATCTTTATTTTACAACACGTTATCAGCACGAGACTCTGATCAAATCTTTAGGAAGACTCAGGTAACAAATTTTTCATTATGTTGAAACTCTCTCATCTTGAATTCAATGCTCTTGAAATATCTGGAAACAATTATTTATCACGGATATTAGATGCTGAAATCCATCTTGATTCAATGGATCTTGGAGATACCATTAAGGCTGAAAATAATGCATCCCAGAAGGATAAAGCCAAAGTCATGATTTTTCTTCGTCGTCATCTTGACGAAGGATTGAAAAATGAATATCTTACATTAAAAGATCCTGCAGATCTTTGGAAAGACCTTGAAGAAAGGTATAATCATTAGAAAACGGTGATACTTCCTCAGGCCCGATATGAATGGACGCATTTGCGTTTACAAGATTTTAAATCTATAAATGAATATAATTCTGCGATGTTTCGAATCACCTCACGAATGAAATTGTGTGGGGAAAAAATAACTGATCATGATATGTTGGAGAAAACTTTCTCAACCTTCCATGCCTCGAATGTGCTCCTGCAGCAGCAGTATCGAGAGAAAGGGTTTAAAAAATATTCTGAGTTAATTTCTTGCCTTCTTGTTGCCGAACGCAACAATGAGTTGTTATTGAAAAATCATGAAGTGCACCCAGCTGGTGCCGCCCCATTTCCTGAAGTAAATACGGCAAATCATTACCCCAGAAGAGGTAAATGGCAAGCTTTTAATAACAAGAAAAATTATGGAAGGAAAAAGAATTATGTTCAAAAGAGAGAATCTTACCAGAAGTAGGATAAAGAAAGAAATATCGGGCAGAATAAATCAACAGAGGATAAGTGTTTCTGTTGTGGTGGAAAGGGTCATTGGTCACGTACATGTCGTACCCCAATGCACCTAGTCGATCTTTATCAGGCATCTTTGAAAAAGGATGACAAGGAAAAAGAGTCGAATTTTGTTTTAAATGATGCTGAAAATTTCACCACTCATTATGATGTATCTGATTTCTTTGAGGATCTTGAAGGAAATATTGGTCATTTGATCAATGATGGAATAGTTTAATATGTGGGATTGTGACGTATCTATGTAAATAAATAATGTAAAGAACTTATTATTAAGTTTTATTTTCTATGTATTTAAGTTTCAAATGTGATGTACATAAATAATGAAATATTAATGTTTATGAATTTTGAAATCATTAAATGTGTTATGTTTTAAAATAAAATTTTAGTGTATGACATTATTTTATGTATAGTGTTTCTTAGAAAAATAATTCTAATCAAGTATTCAATTTAACTGTGCATACTACTCATTTTATTATTATTTGTTTTTGAAGAAAATGGCAAGGATATGTAATGAAGATGTATGCCTTGCGGATAGTGCAAGTTCGCACACTATTCTCAAAAGTGATATATATTTTACCCATCTTGTGTCAAAAGAGGAATATGTTAACACTATTATTGGCTCAGGCAATGTGATTGAAGGCTCCGGAAGAGCTATAATTTTGTTTCCTGGAGGAACAAAATTTATAATA
>NC_029779.3:44652773-44653799 GCF_000817695.3 Arachis duranensis | reverse complement strand
TATTATACCAAGATTAGTGCAATTGAATCACATGCCACTGTAAACCAGAAGTTTACAAGTTTTTTTTCTTCTTCCGAGGGGACAGAAAGCATATATTTCGGCATTAGCCCAAATGAATTCATAACTTGGCACGACTGATTGGGTCATCTGGGAACAACCATGATGAGGAAAATTATTAAAAACTCTCATGGACATTCACTAAAGAACCAGAAGATTCTTAAAACTGGTGAATTTTGTTGTGCTGCATGTTCTTAGGGAAAGTTAATTTTAAACCCATCACCAGTAAAGATTGGATTTGAGTCCCCTGAATTCCTAGAAAGGATTCAAGGTGATATATGTGGACCTATTCATCCACTATGTGGATCTTTTAGATATTTTATAGTCCTGATAGACGCATCTTCGAGATGGTCACATGTGTGCTTATTATCTTCTCGCAACCTGGCGTTTGCGAGATTACTGGCTCAAATTATTCGATTAAAAGCACAATTTCCAGAAAATCCAATCAAAGCAATTCGTCTTGATAAATGCTGGTGAATTTACTTCCCAAGATTTTGATGCTTATTGTATGGCTAATGGAATAAGTGTTGAAAATTCAGTAGCTTATGTTCACACACAAAATGCGCTGAACATCCAGTAGCTTATGTTCACACACAAAATGGGTTAGCAGAGTCACTTATTAAACGACTCCAATTAATTGCTAGACCCTTACTTATGAGAACAAATCTCCCAACCTCGGTTTGGGGGCATGCTATTTTACATGCCGCAGCACTTATTCGTTTGAGGCCAACGAGTTATTATCAGTTCTCTCCTATGCAATTAGCTTTTGGCCAGCAGCCAAATGTTTCCCATTTAAGAATATTTGGGTGTGCGATATATGTTCCCATTGCACCACCTAATCGCACCAAAATGGGACCCCAAAGAAAATTGAGAATATATGTTGGATATGATTCTCCCTCTATAGTGAGGTATCTTGAGATATAAACTGGTGATGTGTTTAAAGCCCGGTTTGCGGATTGTCATTTTGAT
>NC_029779.3:44643460-44652530 GCF_000817695.3 Arachis duranensis | reverse complement strand
ATTATGTCTTTACAGGAGAGAAATGGGACCGGAATAAGACAATTGTCAATGAAATATTTGCATATAATGTGGCATTAGATATCATGCATGAAAATAAGGATCTTGAGCCAAGATCAGTTGAAGAATGTCGACAAAGAAATGATTGGCCAAAATGGGAAGCAGCCATGAAGGCTGAATTAGACTAACTCGCAAAACGTGAAGTCTTTGGACCTGTAGTCCGTACACCTGCAGATGTAAAACCTGTTGGATACAAATGGGTATTTGTAAGAAAACGAAATGAGAAAAATGAAGTCGTGCACTACAAAGTCCGACTTGTGGCACAAGGTTTTTCACAAAGGCCCGGTATAGATTATGAAGAAACGTATTCCCCTGTAGTGGATGCGATAACTTTGCGTTATTTGGTCAGCTTATCTGCATATCATAAACTGCATATGCATTTAATGGATGTGGTAACAACCTATTTATACGGCTCATTAGATCGGGATATCTATATGAAAGTCCCTGAAGGATTAAAGATATCTAAACCATCCAATAAATATTCGCAAGGGTTATACTCAGTTAAATTGCAAAGATCTTTATATGGTCTAAAGCAATCTGGATGAATGTGGTATAATCGTCTTACTGAGTATCTGGCCAAAAATAGATTTAAGAATGATGATATTTGCCCATGTGTTTTTATAAAGAAAATTACAGCTGGGTGCATTATAATTGCTGTGTATGTTGATGATTTAAATATCATTGGGACTCCTGAAGAGATTTCAACAATTATAAAAACTCTAAAAGAAGAGTTTGAGATGAAAGTTCTTGGAAAGACTAAATTTTGTCTCGACCTGCAGATCGAGTATATAAAAGACGGGATCTTTATTCATCAAACAACATACACAGAAAAGATCTTGAAGAGATTTTATATGGATAATTCACATCCATTAAGTACCCCAATGATTGTAAGATCTTTGGATGTGAAAAAGGATCAATTCCGTCCTAAAGAAGAAAATGAGGATATCCTTGGTGTAATACCCGGTCTAACCGAAATTAACTAAATAATGAGTTAAGTATGAGCGAATATGGTTGAAAGATTTGGCGATTGGAATTTGATGATTTCAATGTGATATTTGGATTCAGTGAATTTTTCCGAGTCGGAAGACATAGTTTTCTGCGTAAAAGCGCGCAGTGAAATTTTGACCGGCAGTACCGGCTGAGACCTGTCTGGTACTGCAGCTGAGAAAATTGATTATGAGTAAATAAGATTAAGAAATGAGGAATTATAATTTTTTTATCTAAGTTTTGTGGTGAGTATTCCATTCATCTCTGCCCAGTTTTTAAAATTCCCCTCTGTTACACATTTTTAGGTAGTTAGTGTTGAAATCTTATGATTTTGGGTGTTTAGGGATACTCCAACATGGATTCCAAGTGGGTTCTATCCCTACTTCATATGGGCTGAGGTAAAAAGTGCTCAAACCCTTGTGATTTGTGATTTTTATGAGCCCTAGGTTGATGTATGTATGTGATATTGGTTATGTTAGTGTATTTGATGATCTTGGTGCACAATTGGGAGGTTGGTGTTGCTTGAGGAGCTTTGGTGAGGCTTGGGGATAAGGTTGGTGTTGACTTTCAAAGAAGAGGCTCAATTGATTTGGCTACAAGAGGTACGGTTTAAGTTTCATTTAAGTACCGTGTGGTGTGATGAGAATTCCTAGGCTAGATGCCCCTAGGATTAAGTTTGGATTGTGTAAATGGTTGATGCTAA
Organism: Arachis duranensis; assembly: GCF_000817695.3. Taxonomy (NCBI): domain Eukaryota; kingdom Viridiplantae; phylum Streptophyta; class Magnoliopsida; order Fabales; family Fabaceae; genus Arachis; species Arachis duranensis. The sequence continues at coordinate 44,650,783 of NC_029779.3, read as the reverse complement.
TATGCATAGTTGGTATGTAATGTGAATTGATGATTGGATTAAGAATTGTGTGGCCTTGTATGCTTGATGTATTGAAAATTTGATGTATTGGGTAATGAGTATTAATTTGTGGTTTATGCATTTAAATTGTGAAATTGGGCCGGAGGCCGTAAATTTTGGGCCGGAGGCCGGAAAGAGGTAAGGAAGGTAAGTTGATGTGTGCATTGTATGATGACACAAGTGATTGGATGAATTTCAGATAATGGATATGCGAATGATTGGGTTGATTGTTGAATAATAAGGGTTGTGGTTCGTCCCACTTGCTCCAGGTTAATGTTTGAGATTTGATAACAATGAGGATTGATAATATGAATTGAGATTGAATGAATAATGTTTAAGATACCTGGGCAGTAGCAAGGGTTGTGGTTCGTCCCACTTGCTCCGGGTTAATGTTTAAGATACCCGGGCAGTAGCAAGGGTTGTGGTTCGTCCCACTTGCTCCAGGTCAGAGATTGTGACGCCTGGGTAGTAGCCGCAGTAGTGGTTGTTCCACTGGCTCCAGGTTGAGCTTTTAAACACCCGCCTGGGTAGTAGCCGCAGTAGTGGTTGTTCCACTGGCTCTGGGTTGAGCAGGTAGTAGCAAGGGGGTTGTAGCTCAAACCTACTTGCTCCGCAAGGGGTGTTTCTATCCAATGGTTAGCTACCAGGACATGTCGGGTTGGCTATATAACCGGCAGATGATATCATCAGCCATAGGGCAGGCATACATCATTTGCATATGTTTGAATTGTTTGGGTTTGCCTATTTGTTTTGGATTGTTATATAACATATGATATGTTACCCGATTATGTGCTACTTATTTTACTTGTACCTTATTGTGTATTACTTGTCTGTATTACTTGTGTTTGTACAACTGAGAGGTCCCTCATGCTGGTGTCGGTTGACGCTGAGGGCTATTCTTTTTAAGATGGAGTATTGATATGATTAATTTAAAATGATGATTATTGAATGAGGTAATTTGAGTTCCCTAGGTAGATGCAGTGAAGTGATTTCACCCCCTGGGAAGATGCAGTGATGTGATTTTACTAGCTCCAGGCGAGGATATGATGTATTGATATAGAGTTGCTGAGGCAGAACAACTGGTGATGGTTTTGCTTATGATTCTGAGTCTGATTCATGGAAGAATCAGCGAGTTGGAAACATGTGTAACATGAACTAGATTTAGTATCCCCTTATGACAGATGCCTATTTATGGTTTAGTGAGAATCTAGGCTGGATACTTGGTGAAAAGAAGTTTAGGATGCTTAGTGAGTTTTTATTGCAGTGCATTGTATTTATTTGGCACTTTTACCGTACTGGGAACCCATGGGCCCGGGGTTCTCATTCCGTATATATCTCTTGTTTTTCAGATACAGGTCCAGGTGCTCAGAAGTGAGATATGGTTCATCTGAGAGACGGCGAAGATCCTTATATTCCGGCGAAGATCTTTATTTTCTCTACTTTGTGTTTTGCTTAGAATCTCTCCACCTTTGTTTTGAAGATATTATATTATGTGTTGAACTCTTTTAGAACTTGCCTATAGAGGCTCTTATGTTTCCTTTGGGAGAGATTAGGATGTACTGTTGTCAGTTACTTTCATACTGTACCCTAGCCGGCCTAAACTTCGCGGGTCGCGACTAGTGGCTATTTACTTATGTTATATATATCTATCTGTTATCTATCTCTTAATTTCCTTTATGCCTTGTCCGTATATCGCTTTCGGCTTCACGTTTTATCTTTTCGATGTCGAAACGTGAGTGATACGTCTTCGCGATTTTATTTCTACTCTTTTCAGGCTTCTCGATTAATATTCCTTTCGAAATTACTCATATTTATATATTAAAAATCCACCTGAGAGTCGTACCACCGTAATATCATTGACTTATGACTCGAGCATAAGGATGTGAATATTAGGGTGTTACACTTGGTCCTGAAGTACCATATCTTAGTGCTATTGGGGCACTAATGTATCTTGCTAATAATACGCGACCCGATATATCATTTGCTGTGAATTTACTAGCAAGATATAGTTCCTCTCCAACCAGAAGACATTGGAGTGGAATCAAACAAATTTTTCTATATCTTCATGGGACGGTTGATATGGGATTGCTTTATCCCTATGGATCCAAGTCACAACTAGTTGGCTATGCAGATGCTGGATATTTGTCTGATCCACATAAAGGGAGATCTCAAACAGGATACCTATTCACATATGGTGGTACAGCTATATCTTGGAGGTCCACGAAACAGAAGATTGCTGCAACATCCTCTAATCATGCTGAAATACTGGCGATTCATGAAGCTAGTCGCGAGTGTTTTTGGCTGAGGAGTCTGATTCAATATATTCTGTCATCATGTGGACTGATTGATCATAAGATAACTCCAACCGTCCTGTTTGAAGATAATACAGCATGCATTGCTCAACTTAAGGGTGGATACATCAAAGGTGATAGAACAAAGCATATTTCTCCTAAATTGTTCTTCACTCATGATCTTCAAAATCAAGGGACGATTGATGTCCAACAGATCCGCTCAAGCGACAATCTGGCAGATTTATTTACAAAGTCACTCCCAAAATCCTCCTTTGAAAGATTGGTACATGAGATTGGGATGCGTCGATTTCGAGACATTAAATGATGTCGACAAGAGGGGGAGACTGTACTCTTTTTTCCTTGGTCAGGTTTTTTTTTATTGGATTTTTCTTGACAAGGTTTTTAATGAGGCAGTCCTTATCACAAAGGATATTGTACTCTTTTTCCTTCACTAAGGTTTTTTCCCACTGGGTTTTTCTTTAGTAAGGTTTTAACGAGGCAATAATCCTAAATGGTCATCCAAGGGGGAGTGTTGTGATAGAAACAAATTGAATGCCCATTTATGAGATTGGGCGGCTAACTATTCCCATACTGAAGGAATGGTCTTTCAAGGCAAATAGAGAGTTAATGAAAGGTTGAATGGTTGAATATTTATATGTATAAATAGAGGATGAATCCTCTCGTAACATACACACAGCAATAATAAAATTAATATATTCCCTCTCTTTCTTTCTTACTATAAAGCACTTATTTACTTTTCTCTTACTACACACAACCAAATAATAAGAAATCGATTCCCTTTTATGTTGCAATCAAATACCATTCTCCTTATATTACTATTACAATTCTTTCTCTTCTTTTATTTTATAAGTATTTTAAATTCTATTTTCTATTACTCTTTAAATATAATATTAATAGCAATATTAACCATCTTTATTATATTGAGATAGTAACAATAAACAAATGCGATTCTCTCTCTTTATTTATAATACTCCTCTCTATCTTTGTATATATATATACATTACAACATATAATATTATTATATATATATAAATTATTATTGAGCTAATTATTTTAATACTAGAATCTTCTATTTATACATCTTTATTTCATATATCTTTATTTTACAACAATATATAAAATTAATTGATTAAGTAAATATTAGTATGGATTTTTGAATTTTGTTAAGGTTCAAACTTTTAAGTGATAGAAAAAGTAGCAAAATTTATTTTAATAAATCTTAATAGATTTTTGAAACAATACCCCTGTACATATATATAATTCTACTAAAAGCAATCAATGGACTTGAATTTCATATAGAAATTAGAATCCATAGGTAACTTACTCCGAAAGATATTGTCATCCTTGCAAATCACCATTTGTAATTGGGAATATTAATGATCTTTTAATGATTTTTATTTGTTTAAATGTAAATGTTATGAGTATGACAATATATATTCTCTTAAATATCTTAAATTTCTATGTCGAATAGCAACAATAAATTATAATACTCCTTGAATTATAGTTATAATATAATAGTAATTATATATTATAAACTATAAGTTAAATTACATAATTAATCCCTATATTTTCAATAAAATTACAATTTGGTTTTTACACTTTAAAATTTGTAAATGTTAGAAATTATATAGAAATCATATATTGAAACTAAGATATTGAGTGGATTAATTGAATGAAAGATAGATGTTCGATCAAAAGCATAAAATAATTTCATGAAATAAGGCTAACAAGAGGTGCATTGTTTGGCTCTTTCAACCTCTAACTACTTTGTCTTTACCATCTCTTGAATGTGTATAAAATCATATACATATCAAGAAGCAATGCTATAATAACTGAACTAGTTAATTTGACTTAGATCAATATATTGCACTTAGCCACTTATTAATGGGAATAAATCTTAGGTCGGTTGACATTATTTTACAAAAGAATCTATTAAATGGATAGACAGCATAGAAAAAAGGGTTAAGTACCAATTCGATACTCAAAAAATTTAGTTGTTGATAAAAAATTTTTTGAAAGATGTTATTAATAAAATAATATTTAAATTATTTAAAATTGTTATAAAAATAATTAATAAATATTATATTTTATATAAGTGACAAAAAAAATTTATAATTAACAAACATATTATTCATTAAATTCAAATTTTTGTGATAATATTTGAATAAATATTTAAAAGATTTTAAAAAAATTTCGAAGCAAATTTGATCTCTAGATTTTGCTTTTTATTTTTCAAAAAAAATATGATCATTCACACTAATTTTTTTTTAAAATCTCACTTGATATAAAATTATCAAATTTTAAGAATAAAAAATCTCATTTTTAATAATAATTGCAAAAATTTACATCAAAATTTGATCTCTAAAATCTAATTTAAAATATATATTTAATATCTAAGTTTTTTTGTCGTATTTTTAAATCTTTTGAGAATTTATTTATTGTTCATATCTTTTGAAATTATTTTTGTCAGCTATATAAATTTTCGAGTGCTATTTTAATAGTTAACTCAAAGAAAAATATATCCAATTCTACCTTTATAAATACTTTGCCTTACACTTTTAATTAATTTTTATTCTTATTATATCTATTTTTCATATATAAATAAATTTTATTTGAAGGATTATACTTCTAATTTTTAAGAAGACTTTTGTATCGTGTCCCTGTTAGAATAAATAGTTTTTATTAATTCAGATAATCTATATTAAATCATCAAAAATATATATTATAGTGTAGAAGCGTATCTATACTTATGAGTATGATAAAAAGAATTTGGTTCTTTGATTTTTTTTAATCAAAATTTTCTGTATTTATAATAGGACTAAATCGCAACTCTTTGATGGGAAGAGAGCTACGGAGGCGGCTTTAATGTGTTAGGGACCAAAACTCTGAAATCACTATTTTTTATTTGAACATGGCACCAATTAAACCTTAAAATCCAAATAAAAATAGTATCTAAATCCCAAATAAAGATAATATCTGATTTTATTCTCATTTAATCCTAAATCAAAAGTAATAATTACTTATTCCATTAGCATTTGTAACGGTAGCAAAACGAGCCGAATCCGCCGAGTCAAACCGCCAAAACCACCCAAAAAAGCAGGTCGGAACGAAATTTTGAATCCACCAAACCCGCATCGCCAAACTGGCAGGCTTTGGCGGGGTAAGGCGGACTGGCCGGCGGGCTGCTAACTTTTTTTTTTAGGATATTTTGAACTTTTGTTCATTCATATAAATATCACATTATAGGATTAAGGTTTCTCTTTACACCACTTTCACACGGACAACACATGCAGAGGTAGAGGTACCTTCCCCCCTCTCTCTCTCTTGGATCAAAGTTATCCGGACCCAGAATGCACCGGAGTCACCGCGGCAATGACAACTTAGTTCTTTGTCTCGAAGCTCACCAGCGTCTTTGCGTCTCTCTCCGTCGCGACCTCGCCTCTCTCTCTCCTTCACAAGTCACCGGCGCGAAGCCGAAGGCTCTCTCTCTCTCAGTCTAGCAAATACCAGCGGCGGCGATTCCCCTCCATCCAATTGTCTCTCTCCTCCGCTATCAACGTGCACCAACAACCTTTGTGTCTCAACTCAGCCATCAATCACGGCCTAGCCGCGGCACCACTTCCCCAGCCAGCCAACCCTCCACTTAAGCAGTTTTTTCATATTCATTCGGTTGAAGCTTTTTTTATCTTTTATTGTTAAAATGTTACCAAATTAGTTCTATTGTGGAACGTTTGATTCTATTATAGGTGCTAATTTGTCCCTAATTTTTTGCTTATCCCTATTCCCTAATTCTTATGATTCCATTCTAGTTCATTGTTTTTTTATTTTGTTTGTCCTTTAAATTACTGTTTTGATTTTGAATGCTGTACTTGTTATATTTAATATAGATTATTTTAAAAAATTAAAAAAGAGAGAGAATGTGGGCCAGCCTGCCAACCGATTATTCCGCCATCTGGTGGAGTGGGGTAACAAATTTGGCCCACATCACTTTAGCGGAACGGGCCGTCCCATCCCATTTTATGACGGGCTTTAACAGGGCAGGACAAGTTGACCCGCTTTGCCTCCTCTAAACATTTATAACAATAAATGACATCAGTCATATAAGTTATATAATATGAAATTGTTAATATGATTATGATCAATTATATATATTGCTCGTAAATAGATTAAGAAATTATAATTTCCTAAACGTTCTCTCCTACTTTATTTTATTTAGCAAGAATTGTTTTTATTTTATCTCAATTTATTATTATTTTACAAATTTAATATTGCTGGAAATTAAATAGTTAGATAATAATCAAATTATAAGTATTTTTATTAGCATTTATTGAGTTTAAAGATATGTGCCAGCTTTGATAAACATATCTATATTAAATTCAGCTAATTATTTTGGATAAACTAAAAAAATGTTTAGGCTGTTCACTGATTTGACTTTTTGTGTATATGTTCATTTATATCATTGACATGATTAATTTCTGAAGAGTAAATTATTAGACGGAAGTAAATTAAAGAACAATTGCAAAAGAAAATAATGAACCATTTTGACCTAATTAATATATGTAACATTAGCTTTTTGAATAAAATTTGAAGATATGATGCTTTATATTTTGGTTTTGACAAAGATATGATGCTTGAATGATTATAGTTTTTGACAACAAGGGCCAGTCCTTAACATGCCTACACAAGTTTTTATCCAAAGAAATGATGACATGACGCCATTCCAATTTCCAACATTGGGGATTCCCCAACAAAAAATTAACAAATTTTGCCACCAAGAGTGCTAATAATTCCTTTTCCTCTAATTTTTCAAATATTGTTTGTTTCATGAGAATTTTTTTAATTATCTTATAGTTTTACTAAATTTTAATTAGATTTTTATATTTTTAATTTTTTTAATTGAATTTTTATATTAAATAAAAATTTTAATTAGGTCTTTACTTAAATTTATTAGTTATAAAATAAAATAATTCTA
>NC_029779.3:44641211-44643414 GCF_000817695.3 Arachis duranensis | reverse complement strand
CAGACTTTAAAATTATAAGTATCTAATTGAATATTTAGTAGAATTAATATAAGACCAATAATTAAGCTGTTTTTTTTGTGTACTTACAATAAAAAAATAATTTTATAATATTATCCAATAAAAAATTAGAAGATAAAAAAGATTATGATAAATGGTTGTGATATATAGTGGCATTATTTATTTATAACAATTTGACAATATTTTTGTATTTTTTATTGAATGGCAAAGTAAGAGTATTTTAATATTTTTGCGCATGGAAATTAAATATAATATCGTAATTACTTGGCAAAGATAATTATTGGATGTCAATGGCAAAGAATAACCCTTTTTTGCTTTCACCATTCTCTCACCAAATAATGGCCTCTACCTCTAGCAAGGTTAACTTGTGATGATGGTAAAGAATAAGAATAATAATAAGGATTAAAACCTTATCATATGCTCTAATATTAGATATGGACTAAATGAAGATTAACCACATAACATGCTCATACCCATCTTTAAAAAAATTCTATTTATCTCCCACTTAATTAGCTACCACATCTTAGAGTCTCTGTTTATCCCACTTTATTTGCAATGTTGGGAAGATTAAAAAAACATAAAAATAATAACAAGATAGAACACAATATCAAAAAGGAAGGAGAAAAAGAAGAAGAAAACAGTTCCTATAAAGTTTGTGCAATATAATTGATCAACAAGAAACAAAATATTCAATTGATTTAGAGAAATGCTTGTAAGAGTATGACCTACCTACACTACCAACAAGTAAAACATGGATCGTTCTTCATGCTAGATTCATTTAATTTCTACTGCCCAATGCTAGAATTGTTTTTCCTTTTTATGTTTATTTTATTTTTTCAAATTCAAGGGCCCTCACTCTTTCTCTTACCCAAGAGGCAAAAAGGGTTGAAAGGGGTTAAAAGCACTTGGAAAGTATTAAGCATAAAGTGAAAGCTATACCATCAAATTTCAAATGTGTTACTATTTTAAAGTTTTAGTGCTAGTTTGGATTGGTTTTTTTAGTTAAAAAATATTTTTTTTAAATAAAGTATTTTTATTTAATTTAAAACTATTTGGATATGTCTTTTAAAAAAATATTTTTATTAGAAAATAAATTATTCATTTTTTAAAAAAACTAACAATATCTTACTTTAAAAAAATAAAAATAAAAGACGTTTTTAATACTTAATTTTTTTAAAAAAGTCTATTTAAATATAAAATAATTTTTGTCTGTTAAAAAAATATTTTTTTAAAAGATGAAAAAAATAAATACTTTTTTCAAAAGCCAATCCAAACTGGGCTACTCTTTTAATTAGAAGTTTTAAATTCAAATTTCGAAAATAAAAAAAAATTATTGCAAAATTTGTATCCTCAAACTTTTGTGTTGGATCATCAGATTAGTCAAATTATCAATAATATAATCATTTAATTTCCATTAAAATTAAAAAAAAAGGTGCTACTAGCTAGCTATCTCCTATAGTCCTAACAAGGGCATATTCTCTTTACCACAATCTCCTAAACTACTTACCTATGTAACTTTAGTTTTTAAGTCACCACTTACTTCCTAAGTTTGTTCCACTACACTACTATAGTGTCCTGAAATTGGGATTCTCATGAACATCCATGTCACCATGACACATCCATTTTATTTCTTTTAGAGGTAAGAATGGCCTAGAAGGGTGTAGATTTAATACTAAAGATCGAAATGCTAAGTTGCCCTTCAAAAATATATTTCATTTACCACAAAATCATTCAAATATTATATAAATTATGAATGATTTTGGATGATATATTGTCTACGATAAGAGAATACTCAAGGGTCACAAAAGATTACCAATCTTAAGAAATAATAATAATAATAATAATAATATAATCACATGGAAAATTTTAACAGCTATTATACTAGCGGTTACCACAATATTTGATTTTAACGGTGGTTATACCAGTAACTACTAAAAATCGCCACAAATCAACGATTCATCAAATATTGCAGAATTGTTTAGTGGCATTTTGAAACCGTCACAAAATAATTAAAACTTATCACTAAATTGTGTATACTTTAGTTTTACCGATTGCATCTGAATTCTATATATTTATCGATTCAATTTAAATTTCTTATGTTCTTTTTTCTTTTATTTCCTTTTGTATGTTTGCTTTGTCTTCTTTTTTCTAGCCTCTTCTTTTTTTTTTTTGTTTTTTTTTTTGC
>NC_029779.3:44640256-44641197 GCF_000817695.3 Arachis duranensis | reverse complement strand
TTTTTTTTTTGTTTTTTTTTTTGCCTTTTTCTTCCTCTTGCTCTCCTTTTTCTCTTATCTCAATATATACGTTTTAATTTTTTTTTCTTCCCTTGTTCATATTCTTTGCGATATTTATACAAAACTTTGTATTGCTTTATATAATTATTATGAATTTTTCAAACAAACTTGTGTTAGTTTTAAGAAATTTTTTATGTTATTTTCCTTATAATTTCTGTGTTGTTTTGTGTTAGCTTTAAGAAATTTTTTATTGGGTTAATATTAAAAAGACAACTTTATGTGAATTTATTACAAAAATATTTGTTCATCTAATTTTTTTTAATACAATATATTAAAATAGGTATCAGTGAAAATTATTCACCGCATAGATCAAAATGAGATCTGCCAATCTCCCACAAAAATGGAGACTTGCAGCCATGAATAAATGGAGACAGAGGTTAGGAAAGAGGTCTCCATCCTAAACTTTAAAATAATATTTCTCTCTCTTTTATTTATAAAATATACATTTTTTTTATAATTTTTAAATTTTTTTTTTAATCTAATTTAAACCTTTTGTGTTGACTAACGTTAACTTTATCTATTTTTCAAAAAAAAAATTATAAAAATATCTTTTAGCAAAATATGCTTCTCCTTATAGCTTTCTTTTTAGATTTTCTTAATTTTTTTTAAAATATTTTGGTATAAATACAATTTAATTAATAGAAAAATAATTTGTTAAAGGGTATTCCAAAAATAAAATTTAATCTCAAAAAAATAAAATTTTTGTTAAAGGGTATTTTTGTAAAAAATAATTTATTTTTTTAAAAAACTAGATAAATTAACGTTAGTTAACATAAAAAATTTAAAATAAATTAAAAATAAAGTTTTTTAAAAGTTATAAGGGAGTGGAGTGTATATTTTATAAATAAAAGAGATAAGAGTGTTATTTTAACATTTCTTTG
>NC_029779.3:44636277-44640008 GCF_000817695.3 Arachis duranensis | reverse complement strand
ACAATATGGATGGATTTTTATATTGTATTTTAAGTTTATGTTGTGTTAAATAATTATCTTTTAAGTTAGATTATATTGTGCTATATTTATTAAATTTTTGTTGTTTTTTAGAATTTTTTAAGAAATTATTTTTTTAGAATTTTATTAAGAAATTTTTTAGAGCGGCAACATTACTTTCTTGAAATATATATTTGGGTAGTTAATTAGTCTGCCAATATATAAAAAGATTTAGAGAAATAATTTTTTAACTATTTTCTTTTATACATTTTTTATTATATAAAAACAAATTTATTATCCTCTATTACTTGTTATCAATCAATTTTAATATTAAAAATTGAAGATATATAAAAGTAATACATATATAATTACTGAAAGATAAATATTAAAGGATCAATAAAATTTATTATTTTTTTGTCAGTAATTAATTATCAATTTAAAAATATAGATTAAAAGTATATTATTGAGTTATTAGAGTAAACAAATTAAACTGGTGACTAAAAATACTGATCGAAAGCAATAAATTCTACTTCATGGTTGTCAATAAAAAAGGAAAAGAAAGAAAAAAAAAACTGATTCGATCTTCTATTTCATTACACCAACTCCTAATAGATAGTAGTGCTTTCACACAAGGAAAAACAGAGAAGAAGACACACACAAAAAACCCTCCAATCAATGAATTGCTTATATGACATCAAGTATACTTAGAAAATGCAGATTCTTGAGGATTAGCTATCTTAATGTATTGTCCTGCCTTATAAGCAATAAAATTCTTTTACATTCTCCTTTGTCCTTTCTGTAGCATTCAGATCTCTGTAGCCATTAGTTTGTGGACTAGCTAACCCTTGTCAAACTCAAACTATCATTCGTTCAAGCATCAATTCCTCCAAAAGTAGAATTTGTTCTGATCTCATGATTCACTCATCAGAATGAGAAACTAGCATTTTCTTTTATAATTTTTGCTTCTTTAATGTCATGTATAAAAGCAATATTCCAACCACAGACATCATGAACAATACACCCAATTAAGTCAATATTTATTAAGGCTTTGTGAAATAATTAAACCCCATCAATTTTTTTAATAAAGCTTTTATTAGATAAACATTCTTTTTACTTTATCACCTTTCAATTCTGATGTGATTTATGTATCTCTAAAATCTCTTAATTTTGATGCGTAAATAACCCAAACTTTTTTTTATTAAATAATATAGTAACAAACACTACATTGTACATATCACTTTAACATGGAATCATGTACTCAAGCCACAGTACGGAAACAAAAGCCAACAACAATTGAAGTTCATACAAATCACCTTTTACAGATACATCGTACAAATACAAAACTAAAAAACATAAAGAAAAAACTATAAATAAGTAATTACACTTATAATTAGTAGTAAATACTATTTTCGAAAAGATAAAGTATTTTTTAACAATTTAAAAATTTTTAAACCGTATCCAACTATAACGCTAAAGCGGTTCCTGAAATATCAGTAGGACACCGTTTAGACCAATCATTTAAATAGTTGGGATTAATTTAAAATTTTTGAATTGTAAAGAGACGTTTTGTCCTTTGAACATATGGTTAATTAATTAAGCACTAGATCATAATCTGTGGCTTAATTAGTTAAATTAATGTTCAAAGGCGAGGGCTTCCACGCAACCAAAAACTAGAAAGTGGTTTACCCTTTGTCCAATCTCTAAGCCTAAGAATAAGAAAAACAAGCATTCCAGAAAGGAATCCAAGAGCAGCACTTGATCCAACAAGTGAAACAGCTGTGCAAATAAGCATCACAAAGGAATCTTGTTTGTTCTTCATATCCCTTGAAGCCATAGCAAGTTCAATCCCTGCAAATAAAAGCAAAACTCCCAAGATTCCCACTGGGAATTGATTGAATATATGGGCCAATGAACTTCCCAAAACAAAACCCAAAACCAATTTTGCTGCTCCAAGAATTGCCACACACCCTCCACTCCTCCCTCCAAATTTGTATTGCCCTGCTAAGCCACCAGCGCCGTGGCAACATGGCATGGCACCAAACCACCCTCCGGCTAGGTTCATGAGCCCCACCGTCACCGACAGCGACGTCGCCGAGAAGTCTTTTCCCGGGAACAAGTCCGAAGTCAGCTTGCAAACCGCGATCACTGAGTTTAGAATTGACAAGGGAAGCTGAGGAATCGTACCTGTAAATTATTGCACAAAGTACGGATATTTGAGAAATTTAAGATAGTAATTAAAATAATGGTGAATGTCTATGATGTGATGTCTATTTGGTTAAAAATTAATATTTAATTTAAAAGATATAAAAATAAATAATTTTTAAAAAATTAAAAATTATTAAAAAAATAAGTTAAACAAAATTTAAATAACAAACTCATAGACATGATAGAATTGTGTCTCAGTTCAATAGACTAATCTGTTATAGATTTAAACTTTATTTAAGAATGTATTGTTTGTTAATAAATTGTTATGTATACAATATGAGATTCCAATTCTCAATATTTAAGTGAACTATTAAATTGATCACTCAATTAACTCAAATTAGTTAACAAACGATAACAATATTTGATGCAAATTAAACATGAATATAAATTAGTTGTACCTTTTACAAAACCTTCCTTCCAAACATGCTTAGTGAACTTGACAACTTCAATTGAAGAAGGTCCTAACTTAATCTCGCGAACAACTTGGGGTCTTCTCACAAAGGCTAAAATCACACCCAAAACAAACACAATAAACGCAGAAGGCAAAGAAAACACAACGTTCTTCACTCTTCTCCCAATTCTGCTCGTTCTTCCTTCGTCACTATCATCACCAACAACAACAATTACGCTAGCATTGCTATCAAAATTACTATTACTATTACGTTCACTTTCAACATCACCACCACCAACACCGCCACCGCAACTACGATCTTTGTCACCGGCGCCGTTGACAACAACAATGAAACAAACACAAGCAATGGCCAAAACCAATCCATCAAAACCAAGCCAGTTTCTTTCCTCTAAAGATTTCGATTTTGGCAAATCTTGGACTTTCCTCACGTATTTGACAGCTGTCAAAGCGAAGGAAAGTCCTTGTGCCAGCTGGATACCCCTCACGACGCTGAGCGGAATGAGGGTGTAGGCCAGCTGCATGAGGCCGGTCAGGCCTAGTACAAGCAACACGGCTCCGGTTAGGATCCCGGAGGCCATGATCTCCGGGACGGAGAAGGTGGGATCCGAGAGGGCAACGGCGGCAATGGACTTCATGGGCTGGACGGGCATAGGGACACCGTAGATTGCACCGGTGACGATGTTGTAGATTCCGGTGAAGATGAGGGTGGTGCCGAGGTTAAGGTTTCGAGACAAGGTGAGGGCGAGGACGATGGGGATGTAGGTGCCAAGGTCGCCCATGGCGCCGTTAAGCTCAGCCCATTTAGAACGTAGGACAAGGTTAGTTTTGACTTTTTGCATGGCGATGAAAGCTGGCCCTGAAGATGAAGGGTTGTTAGTGTTTGAGATTGGGGTTGCATTTGCGATCCGGGGTGCTTCAGGGTCTATAGTTGAGATTGGATTAGGAGGGATTGGTAATGCCATGGAAGAAGAAATTATTTTGGGAATAAGGGAATTATGAGAATCTGGTGGGAGTGATAGTAGTTAGTTGAAGAAGTAGTAGGGTTTGTAACTTGTAAGTGTAGAATGGGAAATGGTAATCTTTTCTTTATATAGATTCTCTAAGTCAATATTGAGTA